>NC_060107.1:7500-287500 GCF_021155765.1 Diprion similis
TAGGGGCTCATTTTTTTCGATAAATCAAGGGCTGAAAAGTTCATGCCAGGACCAAATAGGTCCAGCAACCGTTCCCCCCCCACCCCCCCCGGGGGGGGGGTCAAATGGGGGAGGGGGAAGGGGGCCGTGGGGGACATAACGGGCGGGGGGATCCTGCACCCGACCCACCCACCCCCCCTCGCCCCCCCCCCATTTTTGCCCCCCCCCCCCCTCAAAATCTCAAAAACGGCCCGGTAGATTTTGGAATAATTAGCGGCATTGGAAAGAGCGGAAAAAATCCGAAAAAGTTCACTCAAAAACCGGAAGTCGACCGGTGGTCATGGCTATAACCTAACCTAACCTAACCTAACCTAACCTAACCTAACCTAACCTAACCTAACCTAACCTAACCTAACCTAACCTACTCTGGAGCGTCGGAAATTTTCAAAGTTTTTTTCGAAATTTTCGTCACGGGGAGAAGTGTTTTCTAGGCGTTTCGGGCGATTCTGAGACGACCCAGGGTAACTTTCGAAGACGTTTTTTTTTATTTTGTACCTGTTCCAAAAATTTTAAAATATCAGTGAAAAAATCTGAGAAAATTCTGAAAAATTGGGCAAGCTGTCGCGGTCAAAAAACTTAATATCAAGTATCCCTGAAAAGTGTACGGTTTTGGAACTATAGATGTGCATTGTGGTTTCGGGGAGCCGAACCCTTCCTAACCTCTCGGCCGCCGTAGAATCCGGAAGCCGAACTTATTCCAACCTTCCGGGTGCCGCGACCACCTTTCGCGTTGTTCGTACCCCCGTGTGTGTTGTGGTTTCGGGGAGCCGAACCCTTCCTAACCTCTCGGCCGCCGTAGAATCCGGAAGCCGAACTTATTCCAACCTTCCGGGTGCCGCGACCACCTCTCGCGTTGTTCGTACCCCCGTGTGTGTTGTGGTTTCGGGGAGCCGAACCCTTCCTAACCTCTCGGCCGCCGTAGAATCCGGAAGCCGAACTCATTCCAACCTTCCGGGTGCCGCGACCACCTTTTGCGTTGTTCGTACCCTTGTGTGTGTTGTGGTTTCGGGGAGCCGAACCCTTCCTAACCTTTCGGCCGCCGCAGAATCCGGAAGCCGAACATATTCCAACCGTCCGGAATCCAATGTCTCGGAGGGCCGAACTTGTCCTAACTTTTCTGAAATCGATCCGATCGACTTGAAATTTGAATTACCGCGGGTCCCCGCTTGATTATGGCCATCTAAACGCGATGGTGGTGTCGAATCGGAAGTCGGTCGCCGGGAAAGCGGAAACGCCGGCTGTTAAATCCGAACCGTGAGATTTAGCGACATGCTTCTGAGGAGGTTTTTTCACCGCGATGACCGCACTGGTCCCCTGGAATTTTTTCGGAATTTTCCGGGGCGATTTTGAAGTTTTTGAGTTGGGCGGTGGAATTAGGAAAAAAAAAAAAAAAAGTTCCCGACAAATAGGTACCGATCGGCTCAGAATCGTCCAAAACGCCCAGAAAACAAGTCTCTGGGTAACATTTTTTTTTTTTCAAAATTCGAAAAATTTTAAAGTTTTTGGGGTTGTGCGTTCAAAAAAAAAAAAAAAAGTTCCCGCGAAATAGGTACAGATCGGCTCAGAATCGTTTGAAACGCCTAAAAAACAAGTTTCTGTGTGACGAAAAGTTCGGAAAAAAACTTAGAAAATTTCCGTTGTTTCCGACATAGGTTAGGTTAGGTGCAAAATAATTTTCAAAAATTCATATCTCCTAAACCGTTCTACGGAGAGGGTTCGTTGAGGGCTCGTTTTGTTCGATAAATCAAGCTCTACCAAGTTCATGTCTGGACCAATTAGGTCCAGCGACGGTCCCCCCCCTACGCCCCCCGCGGGGGGGGTTTTCAGGGGGGGTGTCAGTCTGACATCGGAAACGGGTGCGCAGAATTTTTATGCGTCCGACCATCACTTTTTGAGTTGGGTCGGGTCAGGTTAGGTGGGTGATATTTTTCGAAAAACGCCTATCTTTTGAACCAATCTACGGAGAGGGTTGGTTAGGGGCTCATTTTTTTCGATAAATCAAGGGCTGAAAAGTTCATGCCAGGACCAAATAGGTCCAGCAACCGTTCCCCCCCCACCCCCCCCGGGGGGGGTCAAATGGGGGAGGGGGGCGGGGGCCGTGAGGGACATAACGGGCGGGGGGATCCTGCACCCGACCCACCCACCCCCCCTCGCCCCCCCCCCCCCATTTTTGCCCCCCCCCCCCCCTCAAAATCTCAAAAACGGCCCGATAGATTTTGGAATAAATAGCGGCATCGGAAAGAGCGGAAAAAATCCGAAAAAGTTCACTCAAAAACCAAAAGTCCACCGATGGCAACGGCTATAACCTCATGATGCCGTCCTTCCAGAAAGGCTCTCCTTATGCAAACTTGTGCCTGCCATGAACATGTTATTGTTTTTCGTACTTACGTTCGTGTTTTGCCTCAACCCCAGCTGGGTTGGTGGAGTCCCTGAGCTCAATCCAACCTCCTATGGGTCACTGTCACGGATGTCCGAACTTGTACCAAACATACGCGAGCCACGGCCACTGCCGCCGTTTTTTTTTTACCCATCTGTGTGTTAGCGTTTCGAAAAGCAGAACTCACTACACACTATACACATTCAAGTTTGATTTATTTCGACTATTGTTCATATCCTCGAAGCGCTGCGTTCCGACTAGGTGCTCTAAAGGACATTTCTTTACCGCGGTGGCTGGATTTGTCTTCCGGGTGTTTTGAAACTTTTCAGGACGATTTTGGATCGATTCGCCTTCGGAATGTCACTGTCGTGGAATGACCGAGCTTATTCTGACCTTCCCGGTGCCGCGGTCACCTTTCGCGATTTTCCTACTGTGACATACGCGGCGGAAAGCGAACAGATTCTCTTGTGACGACGCACCCGTTTGCCGGGCTCCTCGCTCCGAACTTGGTTGCTCACTACTCGTGCTCGCTTTTCCCCCACCCAACCAGCCGCACGCTGCGCGCTCACAGCGCCACGCGGGCACTGCGGGCGCTCAGAACTAACTGGTCTCAAGCGCGATTGTAGCGCAGCAGCGCTCCGCTCGGGAAGCTACTGGACTAGAGTACCCGATACTTGGCTCACCCCTCGTTGTGCGTACAGTACCCACGGTCTTACATACAGGTCTGGGGACTCGTCGAAATTTGCCTGGTGGGGGAAGTACGCATACGCTGCAGTTTTTGTTTTTCAGCGCTACTGCTAGTTGGCACTAATGGTAAAGTAATGTTCGCAAACATATCCTCAAATTTCTCAAACAATAAGTGGTGTGCGATGACGAAGTGATAATGGCACACGATATTCTTAAAAATATATAACGATGTACGATTTATGCGATTTTCACTATTTTTACGTACATTTGGACCACGTCATTTGCAATGTTTGAGAAATTTGAGGTCATGTTTGCGAACATTACTTTACCATTAGTGCCAACTAATAAACTAGCGGTAGCGCTGAAAAACAAAAAAAAAAACTGCAGCGTAAGCGTACTTCCCCCACCACTAGAGTCCCCAGACCTGTATGTAAGACCATGATTGGTCCACTTCCTATAAGTTGTTTGTGGTCTACTTGGCGTTTCCAAGCAATTCTTACGTGATGAGAGGGACGTTGTGAAGAGGTTGTGATTAAGGTTGTACTCTTGACTCGCGTAGTTGTTGAATGTGAATCTAGGAAATCTGTTGATCAGCTTTTCGGGTTTTCTCACTTAGCTCTTAGCTCACCCATCAATTCTCAGAGTTTGTTATTTCAGCCACGTAACAACCAGCACTATGCGTGACTGAAATAAATAATTACTGACGACAACAATTGCGTTTTAATACACCTTTATTAACACAAACATCACATGTTTCACTGGTAATACTTGAAGCTGAAAATATTAGTCTAGTTTTGATTTTCATTCAGAAAATCAGATGTCTGTCCTCCTTGGCAACGGTATTTTTATGCAACGTACTTGTCCCTTTTTGAAAAAAAAAATTAAAATTCATAAAAGTCACGCCAGGTAAGTCTATCAATTGCTCATCCTTTTTAATTGATTAAAAACCATGAAGTGCTTTCAACTGTTTCAGTATGTTGGTTAGCAAAAATATTAATTGGAGTATTACTTTGTTTGTCATTGTATTTTTTTAGAGTAATTATGCATTCACTTTCCACAACACTTGTTATTTCCGTTTGAATTTAATTGAATCCAACTAACTATGTAACTGCCACAGTGTCCACATGGCG
Organism: Diprion similis; assembly: GCF_021155765.1. Classification (NCBI taxonomy): domain Eukaryota; kingdom Metazoa; phylum Arthropoda; class Insecta; order Hymenoptera; family Diprionidae; genus Diprion; species Diprion similis. The sequence continues at coordinate 11,734 of NC_060107.1, forward strand.
CATGTCCTTGAGATACAAATTCGAAGAATTGACAAAATGAGATCGTATCACAGCACGAACAAGTTTATTTTAAAGCATTACAAAATATATCATAGAATAGCAATACCAGATTACACAACGTGGTATTGCGTGGTAAGGTGCAAAAAGAATCGTATAAGATGTTGCAATATCCTAGTCAAGTATAACGTGTTCCATACAAGTTGACATTTCGTGGAAGCTTAGCATAGTCTTATTCGTTTGCTGCTAGAGCAACCATAGTAAAGCGTACTTCATCAGGGTCGCGGGCCATGTATTCACGGCACACGCGGACTGCATCATCCAAAAATGTATCAGCGGTCGAAGCTCCGTGATTAACTGGGATGGACTGCCTTCCATCTAAAAAGACATATAAAGGAAATTCTAGAATTCTGAACAGTAGGTATGACAAGGAAGATACACTTGGGAATGAGTTGGAAAAAATTCCAAGATTTAAAATGGTTCTGCAACTCGGTACTTTTTTGTAATTTCCTTAGTAGAACCTAAATATCTATATTATGTACATTGACAAACTTTCGAACACGAAGATTGAACACGGTCTTATATGCAGGTCTGCAAACGAAGCCTCATTTCACTGAGGCTGTGTGTCCCCATTACGAGCTCCACTGTTCTTTTCGCTCGCCATCACATGCGTTGCTGCAATCTAGTAGTAACTCTTACCCACGGTCATCTGTCCTCCCCTGTTCCCCCTTTGCCTGTACTACTAAGCAGCAATGCCACGTAGCAGCGAAAGGTGTATAAATAATTGAATCAGGTAAGGGAAACACACCATTTCGTTGTCATTCTCAGACCTAAATATAAGACCTTGATATTGACTGTCTAGATTATCTAGAAAATCACCATAAAGATACATAATGTGATTCATCTTTTCGAAGTTTCCATCAATCCAAGGTTTTTTTGTATTAGCCCATAAAATGTCTTATCAAGAAAATACCAACCCAACTCGTACAATGATCCATCCTTCTCAACAAATGTTATGAAATGATGATTGACAGGGGAATCCTCACCAGGAGCCTGAAATATCAAGAGTAAAATTAAATTAAAATTATTACATTTCTTTTTACACAATTAAGAGATACCACATAAGCAATAGATTTATTCAAATGATGAGTGGTATATATGACACATATCATTACCTCTGTTTGTCCTTCCTGTGCTAGTTCTTTGTGGGTATCTATAATAGCCTGTGATTTAGCAAGTAGTTCGCCACGTTCAAGGGGAGAAAGTTCCTTGGTGCTGTCCAAGAATGATTTTAGCTGCCCATCTTCCAGTTGAATCCTGTCAATGTATAATCTGCCGGTCAATATCGTCACTTACTAAGGTGGAAATTGATTTGGTATCATGATACCTACTTGTCAGTATTATTAGCTATGCCGTGAATCAGTGCAACAGTGCCACAAGCATTCGAGACACATTGTTTCATGTAATATATGGCTTTGGATATTTCTTGCCCATCCTTTTTCAGCTTGGACTCCCTATCATTTTTGAACCCATCCGACTGCAAATGTATATATATATATATATATATACACTCGCACAATTGTTTTTATCTTCTATAATCATATAAGTGGGTGGCTCAAGGATATCTTTACCTTGTCTGTAATTGGATACAGCAAAATAAGAGCAAGGACTGGCCTAGGTATTACAGCCAACAAGTCAGGATCCACTCCGTAAACGTCAACGATGTCCCAATTCTTCGGTACTCCTAGATTATGTAGAAACTAGAATACAAGTCGAGCCAAGACAGTTAACGGACCATATATTAAATTTTTCAACAACTGAAGCATAAAAGTAACAAACAGCACGATAAACATATCCAAACGGAATATTGTTGGAAATATCCCTGTGTGACAGTTCATAGTGATCATGGTTTTGCAATACGAGAGTTATAAGTAATTTCAGAGTGGACTGAGGCAAGAAGATGAACGTGTCACTGACGTTCTCATTTAAAAAGGATAGATGCATATGAAACTGTTTGATCGCTGATGAAATAGTTGAAAATCAACACTTAGCCGGTAGATAATTGTCAATTCATCACCTTGGTCATAACCTGAAATAAACACAAAGACACATTAATAGCTACGTATGTACACACGTGAATGTGGTGCAAACGGTGTGGGGTTAAAATACTTACCTCTGGATTCGACTCTAGCGGAACCCAAGCCATGATTGACAGTAGGAGAAAATTATTTTCAATGTACACTAGCGAAAACCAAACAGGCAGATTTCAAGAATTGAGTCTGTCCGTCTGTTCGGAACAGGGTTGCCAGATGTCCCTGGGGGAAAGGAGCCAGAACCATAGATTTATAGAGATAGACTGCGCAGTCCGTGCACCGAGCTGAAGCCCTAATTAAAAAGAGAAAGCAACAACGGGAGTGCGACTTTTCTGTTGCACGAAAGAGTGGCGAGCATCCGTCAGCGAGGAAAGCAATAAGGTAAGCTAGGGTCTACTTGTATAAGCTAAATATTTCCCCCGCCAAGTCACCGATTAAAGTGAGGGGTCGTACGCCCGCTGCTGCTTCTCTTTCTAATTAAGGCTTCGGCTCGGTGCACGAACCGCGCAGTCTATCTCTATGAAGCATCATTCACAATCGACTTAGTGCAGTGGTAGAGCAGTGGTAGGGGCAGTGGTAGTGCGGTGCAGAAGTTGGGAATATGAATACCATGCGAGCGTTTACAATGGATTAGTGGCGGCGGTAGTGGGAGTAGGAAGAGTAGGATTAAGGTGCCGCTGAAGTGACTTGAAAATATCAAATCGTGACGTCATAAATACGTGCAGCGCCTCTGAACGTTGAACGGTGAACTAAGGCCGCTGATTTCATTGGCTTGTTCTGTTAGATCCAACCAATGATGGCAGTTACAGATCGGAACATACTTCTTGTGGACCATAAACGGGCTGCTGTCACATAAAAAACGCCTATACGAATCAAGCCATGTTTACAAAAAAATAACTGATAGTACAAGTTTTCCCGGATAACGTGTGTGCTTTTGTACGTGTGAATCTCCCTGGCGAGGGTGAAAGAAATTGTGGAACAGTGCAATCAGTGAATATTCAACATGCGGTAGCTCCGATCGGCCATGTTTGTTATCGCGTGATTTTATTCACTTCATCATTCTTTATTATAAACATTATCAGCGATTTGCCTGAGCAGTGACTGAGATTCACACGTACACTATTATTCAAGCTACGATTTAAAATATTTCCGAGTAAGATTCATACTCTCGTTATCGCAGGATTCGTATAGGCGTTTTCACCCAATTTCCCCGCTTCTGACGTCACGAAATATATATATGACATGCCAGGTCAGCGGGGCCTTAAGGCCGATGCACATAAAATTACAGCCTAGAATAGCGTTTATAATTCGTCGGTTTTGCAGTGTAGCAGCATTTGACATTTCAAGTTTGAAGGACTCTCAAGTAAGACCGTGTTCTCAAGACAAGTCAAATAATCTAACGAATCTTGTCGAGGATGAACGAAAATGAACCTCTCGTCAAAAAACTCTTGTGTACTGCCGCAATATTACTGAAAATATTTCATTTTTTTTAGCTTACAAAAGATTGCTAAGGACCGGTCCCATAATACCGGATAATTTTGTAATTTCTAGGTGATTGACTCGTCTATATCAGGCATACTTCATGTTAATTTTATCTGAGGATTTTGCGCGAATTTTCAAGGTATCTATTTTGATTGGTCGTTGCAGTGGTTTGATGCGTGGTGCAGTGCAGAAGCTTGGAGATTGAAAGGTTCTGTACTGATCCTATAGTTCCCACTCCCACTACCGCCTCCACTAATCCATTGTGAACGCTCGCATGGTATTCGTATTCCCAAACTTCCGCACCGTACTAGGTACCACTGCCCCTACCACTGCACCAAGTCGAATGTGACCGATACTTTCCGATCTCTGATGAGTTGTAGCATGGTAAATGACACTATCCTAGACCATGATAATATTGAGATATTACACTGATACAAATTAATTTACTAGCAAAATATAATAATCACATGCAATAAGTTGTAAATCAAGCTTTTTCCAGCGAAAATTAAGGTACAATTCACCAGCACAAATGTTACTGGTCCTTTGCCCACAACATGCAAAATCGATAATGTGGGGGGCTGGATTTTCAATTTATTCAACCAGGACGATTTGTTTTTACATTTAATACATTCTACATCATTTAAGTCACAGAAGACTGTAAAATATCTGCCTATATTACATTTATACCATAACTACGTGTGGCGGCCGTTAAAGTACCGGGAACACTGTTTAAAATTACTCACATGAGCATTGGAAAAAATAATGATAATAAACAATGGCATATTACTTTGCACTGTGTATAATATATGCTCTCCAAAGACCATGCCAAAGGTTTTAAGACATATGAACCTGATACTACATGATCATTTATTCGTTGCTAAAGATGAGTGCAACTGATGCAGCCGTTTTACCATGTTATATGCGTAAGAGGCTTTCTCGTACCCAGATCTTGCGTTCAGCACTGAATAAATAACTCTGTAGGTACGAGCTGATATACACGCAGATGTAAAAGCCATCGATTACGGTTAATATTCCATTAACCCCATACATCTCCATACTCGTTCGTCTCTTTGTAACGAATAGGTGGTGGTGAAGACCTTTGTGTCGGTGGCTCTACACGTGAGTCATTGGCGATAGAGCTCACCCTAAAAGTAAAGTACCAAGATTTACACAGAAATCAGAATAGAATATAGGAAGTTGAGATATTCAAGAATTCAGTGAAAGAGTTGGCCTGAACTTGCGAAATACAGTCCGACCTCTAAATAAGAATGTCAAAGTCCCCCAGGGGAATTTTTTCCGCTAATTTGAGTACCCCTAACATGCGTGCGCTCCTCACTCACTGACTCTCTGTCTTCCTCTTTCTTTTCTCGTAGGCTGGGTATTCTTATTGAAACGTTTGCATGCGAATAATTATAATGGAGCGTTGAGGTTGAGTTGGAGTAGGGAAGTGCGCGAGCAAGAGACTGGGGAAGCATTCTTATTACAGTCATTCTTATTGAGAGGTTGGACTGTGCCACAGAGGACGATCAAAATCAAGTGATCAAACTTACGGATTATATTTTTCTTTATTCGCTTTCAAAGAACCTTCCCTGTTCCTGCTCCTTAGCTCGGCGTATGAAACTACTGGCTTTCGTATGTCATTTTCATCAAGTAGATTATCATCGGTTGTATCTAATCTCAGACATGGATATACAATTTTTTATATCAATTTACAGTATTACACCTACACGGAAGTGCAACTTTCAATTAAAAAGTGGCCTCAATGAACAGTTGTAAAACACGGTAAAGAGCTATATGCATGCGTATCTTTGTGTTTCCAACCACACCTTGGTTCGGTATGCGCGAATATTATACACACAATTATAGCTAGATTAAGTACCAAACATTCGAGTAACTACTTTTCCTCTGTCAAACAAATCAATAATTACTGTCAGTTTTAATGTGAACTTACCATTCAATTCAGTACCAGTATAACTGTCCATATCGCTGGGTGTATTGTAAACATCAATGTCGATTGCATGATTCATTTGTGCATTATTTGATTGTTGACTCAGAGTGATGTCAGTAAAGTTTAGATTCGACTCAGTTATCGTTTCTGATGTTGGACTGGATATAGAAATCAACTGTTACATATTTCAATGAGAGCATATAACATTTTTACTTTTCTCCAGATATGCTTCATCAGAATGTATTTTTTGCATTGATCAAAATTCAGCAACATTTCATTTATTACCTTACAGTCAAGTTTCCTCGCAACGCGGCACCAATCAGACTGTCTGGTTGATGCTTGAATTTTTCTTTGCACGACGGTATGGTTGATATGGCTCCTAAGACATAACCGATCGCAGACCAAAGTCCAACTGTGGGGTAGATACCAAACCTTGAATGAAGTTTTAGGCCGAACAATTTGATACTTTGGTAGGTCAACCCTCCGGATATAATTGCACCAATCGCACCATTGACGTTTCTCTCACTCTTGCATTCATTCAATAGTTTTATCTCATCTGGAGTAGGACGATAATTCTGCAATATTAAAATGTAAAATGATACATGCCACAAATAGCGTAGGCCGAGTCTGTTAATGAAGACTATCGGGTTCGATGGCGTAACTCTGACAATATACAAATTGCATAGTCAAGCAAGCAGAAATTGAAGTTCCTAGTAACAATAAGAAATGTGTGAACAGAGTCTCACTACTGATTGGTATTTAGATGCTTTAAGCAATAATTTTCCTTTCCTATCGTCGCAGTTATCCCCATTTTCTATCCAACATGACGCACATTACACACTGCTGTGTACACAAATTATTCAGATATGAGCAGGCAATCCAGAGGTGGTGAAATAGATATTTCATTGCTAGTAAAATATTATTTTGCAGTATTGTATCACATCGTTACACAACACAATTCAATTGGGCGACCTAGTCGCCGGCAGGTCGGTGAATGGAGCACGGGTATAGACAATTGTGTTATCCTTTTCTATAGAGCATTTCAGTGATAATATGTAGCATATGTCATCAGGTTTATAGAATTTCTGATTTGTAGCACAAAATTGGTAATAATACTATAAATGTCAGAGACAAGTGCCGGCCTGCTCACGGGTATTGTGAATTTCGACAACCACAATTTAAGGTTATACAAGTTAACCTGTCATTTGAGCAAAATACCATTCTTGATAATGACGAATCGAAAATATAACAACTTACTTACTTTGGGTAACTTAGGTACTCGTGAATTTTGGTCGACCGGATTATTGTAGACATTTTCCATGACAAATATTATGTAAATGCGTATCGTTAATTCCGAATTGCAATATTATGGAGGCTAGAGGTGGGAACCAAGCTCCGTACATGGTATGAGGAAACAAAGTGCGCTCTTGCGCATCCATTGCCGCTTCGGAAACAAGAATGTGCCCGCGCATGACGTCATTTGGATTCAACTCTAATTGTTGTGACGTCACGTGCTGGGTAATCACGTGACTTTGCTACTGCGTATCTCCGTTTAGAGCACACCTTATTTCCCTACACCGTGGCTCTGTGGGCTCTGTGTGTAATAAACACGGACTTAGTAATAAAACATATCCGTATAAGAATCACTGAATAAGAATAGACTGCATGACGAGACTGAGTAGCCAGGAGCGCAATAGAAAGAGAAAGTTGCATATGGCACCACTACGGGAAGTTGATATGGGATCTATCTGTTTTCGTCTAGCCGCGCATGCGCAGAGCATGCGTATTGCTGCAGGGCGAAGAACGCATCAGGCAAGGATAGAAGATGCAGCTTTCTCCTTCTATTGTGCTATGGCAAATTACCAGGAGTATGCTGTAAAGACAAAGCGCGCTTCCGTTTATAATATTAGGGGCCGGGGATAGCAGCTGCTCATGCCGTCAAGCTGGTAAAAACTGCAGCCTTACCGATGAGAGCGAGACATACATATATCTCCGAGATATTGTGACGTCGAGCGGCCGATCCCGAAAGTTCCAGAAGTTAGCCACTGGAATTCATCGATGAGAATGCAACTAGACGCACAGTCAGTAGTTTGGGTCGCCAAGTACCGATTAAGCATGAAAATACACCGGACAACTGGTTTCAATCGCTTGTTTCTGATTAGCGGGGATTAATAAAATTATACATATAGCCGTAAGCAATGGCATAGCATCTCAATCTCTTTCGATTCAGGAGCGTAGCCATATGATTTAGTGCTCTTAACGCACTCGGCCAACAAAAATTTTGGCGCACGCACTGCACATTCGGATCTGCAATAAAATGAACGTTAATTAAATGAACAAACTTATAACGGCCCAAATATGTAATTTCGATCACAAGCAAGCGTTAGATAAATAAAAAATGTATCAATGTCATTGTATGTATGTATATGACGATATTGATAGAGGCAGGATCCTCGATTAATAATTTTGTGATCCGCGACTGAAATCGGCAGTATTTTTTTTTTTTTTACATATTAATTATTGTAATTTAAAAATTTTAAAACCTTAAATTTGTATGGAAACTCAATGTTCTTAGTAACCATTGAGGATTAGTTGGGATAAAATAAAAAATTGTACATAAATTACAATTTAAAAATATTGGCATATTTTTTTATTTTTTTTCTTACTCGAAATTGTTCGAGAATCTTTAACAAGGCACCTTAAATTATTTCTTGGCCATTCGTGATTGTTATAGTACTGGGGTATCGGGGGGACCTTGTATCTATTACGTTCCTGGCACGCTCTATGCAACATTCGACACAGCCAATAAAATTCTTAGAAAAAGACAGCAATTGACCCCTCCTCCACCACCTCGTTCCCTCTTCGTCCAACTCTAGCGGCCACTTTTTGAGGGCCTTTAACAACTGCAACAAAGGTAAGCAATAATCATTATTAATCCTCACTTAGAAAGTTATACCTTATTAACATGAGTTCGTTTTGGACTGATTTGTAGGGTTCGTTCAATGATTGTGGCAGCATTATTAGAATTGCTGCTAGTTATTTTGACTATAGTTCTCTAGGCTTATCGGTATGGTATTGCAGTTTTATAAATTAACTGTTCCGGTGGGGACTAATGATATTTCTAAAAATTGTATCCGCGTTTCGGAGATGATGGGTCTCCTTTAAAATCAGAAATTATCGGCCTTGCGAGATTTCTCAGGATCATTCTAGTGAGTTAGGTTGCCGGCTATACAGCGCGAGCGTTGCCACGTCGTATACAATTTAGGTCATTTCTGGCAAATCTTACTGGCTTTGTAAAGAGTTGATGTTTTCTGCATTGTTGTATTTCGTTTTCAAAATTGATATAGATGCTATTGGCGTAAAGGGTTTGATATTATTATAATGATGTATTCATAATTATACCTTTTGGATTGATGTTCAATTGCTTCGTCCTACAAAATCGTCCGGTTTGTTGGTTTATCTTCAGTGGTTTCTCTGTCGTGGCCCTGATATACCTTCCAGATCGCATTCTGTATGGTTCCGCATTTGAGATCTACGTTACCTTGCGGATACATGCGCGTTGCCTATAATACGGCGTTTGGGAAAGAATTCTATAGTTCGGACTAGATAATTTGTATTCACAGTTCTGGAGGTTCCGTAGTCATTGGTTTGATAGATTATTGCAGCAATGCGTTTAGTTCTATATTGTATCGATTATGCATCTATTGTATTACAGTCTTATCTATCTCTAAGGCTACATGGTATAGTGTAGATTGACTGTAATACGGCTCTTTGGATTGGATATAATAGTGTTAGTCAATTATACTATCAAAATAATAATATTATAGTTCTGGGTAGTGCGAGGATCTCGTAATATGGTTTTAGACTCGAATTAATGATTCTTGTTGTTAGATTTCATCTAGGGATATTTTGAATAGTTAGCCGGTTCCTTGGGTGACCTGGTTACAAGGTTCTCACACGCGGAGTTGAGTCAGTTGGTATTGGTGATATAGAGTAGTAATAAGGATTGCAATATACGTGCTTTCCGGTCGGATGTTGCAATACCGTGGATACCCCGTCTCTCTCACTCTGCATTTGTTTGGCTGAGAGGAAACGTATCGGCCAACAAGATTGTAGTGCGAGAGAGACAGATTATACCTGGTAAGACCTCTCTATCAAAGAAGTTTAAAAACAGCTAAAAATAATCGACGCATCGATGACTCGAGTCCACAAAGTAATCAAAACGTCTCGATTGATTCAGTAAAAATTAATCCACTAATCGATTACTTCGTATTTTTTAAAAAGTTGCATATGAAACCGCAATTTCGTAAATTTCAGTACGTAGTCTTAATAGCGGAAAAGTTTTCTGCTAATTTATCGTTTCATTCGAAATATTTTTCAATTTCAGATGAAAAAATTCATTTATCTTCTACTTATGATATCACACAGGTATGTATGTACAGACAATGATAATAATTGATACGTATTGTACTGCACACGTCATTCATGGGGGTAAAAAACAAAACGCGATTGTGAGCGAAAATAATCAAGTCCGTCGATTCATTGAGTTTGAAAAATCAACGATTATACTCGGTTAATCGTGAAAAACTAATCGATTATTTTTGGTCATTTTTATGCCAGATATACCTTGAAAATTACATAACGTTCTCGTTCTCGTTTCGGGACATCGACTGCTCTGCCTGCAGACTTTGTTTTATACACGATGAAATCGAGTACAAGAGAATCAGGCACGGGCGAGTATATGTATACATGTAATATCCATTATACGAAATATAATAAAATATGGTAATACCTACGTACAATCGTTCAGCAAATGCTTGGGTAATTATTGCTGTGCTTGTAAGTTATGTTAAGTACAGGCTATATGCGACGGCGTTGAAGCTTATAACAGGGCGGTATGTGTATAATAATGGCACGATGTATGTTGTTATAGGTATATACGGATGGATGTGCATAGTTCAGAGGACAGCACGGTGATGGAGCACGTGCAGATACAGCTTTTGTGACAATGACCCTCAGTATGACGGTAGGTAGGTATACCAAAAATAGACAATTCCTGAAGTGCAACGATGCATTTATAAAAAAAAGTCATTATTTCGTACAACTTTGGGATTGTCTAATATGCAGAATACACATATGAGGCATTCCAAGCGGATTTGATTTTTGTTTATTTATTTATTTTTTTTTCCTTTTTTTTTTTGGAAACTAAAAAAAAATTTAAAAAGATTATGAGGCCGCCGCAGTCCACTTTCTAATTATGATAGATATTACTTATTTTTAATCCAGTGGAAAACATTGCGGAATTCTAAAAATGGTGTTTTTTTAGCTATCCCTTTTTCACACAGAAATAATCGTTGCGCCACGTGAAGGAGTAGCGAGAAAATTCTTTAAAAAAATCAGGCTTCTTTTGAAGTGGGATCAATGCGAAAAAAAAGTTACTCAAGGATCTGATAACATGAGGCAAATGACTCCTCGATTTCACTTGGAATGCCCCATACGTATTGTATCTCTTCGCATATTTCAATAGCTTAAATTCTTTGAGGTCATTTTAAAAATGCAAGACAATGATTTGGATTCCGCGAACTTCAACCTTGTTATAATTCAGCTTGAGTGTCAATAAGGAAATGTTTTGGTGGTAACCGAATAAGATACCTGCCAGGGACCCTTGATTGCCAGTGAGCCGCTCGCACGGACTTTGCAGTTGCCGATAAAGTCGGCTGCGTCGGTGCAGTCGCACTCGTTGCCTGTATTCGATAAATGATGAGTATTTTTTTCACTCTTACCCGTCAAATGTTAGTGTTTGATAGTAAAAAAATCCTCCCAAAAGATGAGCTCTCTAGCTCAAGTCCGACGGATCGCTTTTTACCCGACTTGACAAAAGGAGGAAGATTGTAGTTATCAGTTCATCGCATATGTTTTTTTTTCATTTAGTCCGTTCGCGCATAACTCCTCAACGGATGCAGAAATTAGCATGATTCTTTTTTGTATCTGAGAGCGCTGGTTCCGCTGGTGGTCCCATAGAAATTTTAAAATGATACTGGAGGCTTATTACGGTTTCTCACCTTTTCACATTTCTCTTCATCCAAGAATTCTGATTGGTTCATTGAATTTTGCAAACCAATCAGAATGCTTTGATGGGTGGAAATCTACAAAGTGAGAAACCGTAATAAGCCCCCTGGTGTTGGTAGTGATTATTATTACTATCATTTTCTGCAATCATTTCATGTCTGTTTACGCATAAGTGCTCAGCGGATGCACCAAATAGTTTGGATGGCTATTTTGTTTTTTATCGTACGTGTATGAAATGTGAGGCTTTGCATAGCACTTGACAGGATTTAAGTAGCCAATTTCATCTCAGTGTCGCAAGGATATAGGTTCGCGCATGCATAGTTCACAATTGCTTCACTTTCGTCCCTTGGGAGCTCACTTTCATCCCGAGGGAGAAGAAATTGTCGACTCGCGTTCCATAAAACCACGTCGCTAAGCCCCGCGACTTTTCATTCACTTGTTATAAGAACTATGGTACGTGACTCGACTGACTCGGGATTGCAACTCGTGTGATTGCCGTCCTCGATTCGCTCACCATCAGTCGGATTCAGGCGCAAGCTTGACACTCGTCGCAATCACGAACTTTCGTTCCTTGTCACACAATATACTATAGTGTGAAAAAGCGTCCTCCTTAAATTATCGACACACCGTAAAGTGGTTTTAGAGACGTGGCCCGATTTGGTAAAAATTATTGTATGTCTATTCGCACGCAACTCCTCAACGAATTCGCCGAATCCGAGAATCTTGATTAATCCGAAAGCGCGTGCCTGTATATCTTGAACACTTCGGGAGAGGCAGGAAAAATTTGCACTCCTAAAAATTTGCGCAGAACTTTGGAACAACGATGGAAGAAGAGCACCATTCTGCGCGCCTTTTCTCCACTAGCCTCTTATGCATAGCTAGTCTCATGTTCAAGGTATTCTAAAGTAAATGCGAAAATAAATTCAAAAAATTATTAAATTTTCTAAAAATTTACAAAATTTTTTTCGATGCCCATTTTGCCCGTAATTTCCGGAATTTTCATGTAATGGCGTTCAACACTCGGCATCGGTCGCAGGTTATCGTTTTTCGGTAAAAATTTGGAGATCCATTGATTCAAACCTTTATTTAAAGCGTTAATTTCTTAAGGTACTCACTTTGCCCCCCCCCCCCCCCCCCCCAATGCATGTAAGCATAAAAAAAAGAAAAAATAACGAAATTAAAAAGTAATAAATATGTAGATAAATTGACAATAATTTTTTATAACTGAAATTGGTCGCCGTCAGCAAAAAGTTTCATTTGATTCATCGCATAATAATAAAAATAAAATAATTTCCTTCAGAGCAAAGTTATATTGCCTAATTGGCTTGAAGTGGGTCATATTCTTTTCTCGAAAATTATTTTTCAATATTGATTTCCCATACATATACCTAAATGATACAACCATCGGGAAAATTCATCTCTCCTTTAAAGTTGGAATACTCGTACAAGCCGTTCAATATTTAAAAAAATTCATCGACAGATCCTCAGAGCTGGTTCTTCAAGCTTTCCAAGCCTCTATGATGGGTAAAGCGTAATTGTCGCCATTTAAAGAACACACATTAGGTACAGTCATCTGAAAGTTACCGACGTAATGTGACACCGTCAATGCCGGCTCGTGCATAATCGCGTGGTTATACCGACGAATTTGACCCGAGCCAAGGGTAACGGGCAAATGTTCTCATTGGTACAGTTGTGTGGATGCGTTTATGTAGGCGGTGACCGGTTAGCTTGGAGCGGACCGTTTCAAAAGAAATTCACGGTACTTGTTGTGTCGGCCGCGACGTATTATATGGACGGTAAATACGATGCCGCAAGCCTGCACGTTCACGTGTGCGAACGGCGACTGCCAGGTGGTGGCTAACTGCCGTATCGCGTTGGCGCTGCGGCGCGGGACGGCCGAAGGTTGGTAGGTGGTCCACCATTGGCTACGACCATCTACCAATCCACGGTCACTTCCATTCATAAGCAGTCGCGCTTCCGGAGCGACGATGGGCCAGCGGGGCTGTTGGTCGGCGGACGGTGAAGCAGCCGACCTCCAGCCGCACCTCGACTCACTACACCAACTTCCACGCGGCAATTCTGCGCAATCCTCTGCGCGCGTCGTCCGTACCTACATCACATAGATGTAAGACATGCTCGCATCGGTATCTCAATCGTGCGCTCATGTCAGGTGTAGAGAACAAACCTGATCCTCGGTTCCTCGCCAGATACCCACATGTATACCTAGGTAGCTAGGTAGGTAGGTATATCTTACGATTTTCTGACTTGTTCGGGAAATTAACCACGGTGCATATCGGATAACCGATCGAAATTCATGACGGAAACAAAAATTACTGCCGATCTTACCACTTTGTGGACATCTGATGCTCTTTTGTTGTTGGTTTTACATACTACGATTTTTGTAAGTATGTACAACTATTCTCCGCCGTAAATTGGACTGTCATGGTAGCCTAATAAACCAGAGTATTTCTGCAGTATAGCTCGAACAAAAACAGCGCTCGCAGTCTTTCATTTTACCGAAGCGGCATCGAATGAGACGGTAATTTTTTTCCGTGATAGCACAGCGTCATTAGGTATATGTGTATAAGGATCTTTCTAAATTACGCGTCATTTTTTTTCTTTTGCATTGTCAGCGCTACAACGCTTGTAACTGCATGAATCTTGTAGTAATGTATTACATATATGCTCGACTCAACTCGACTGGCATCGCCTGCAACGGTGAAAGATTCTTAATGCAACTTTTCCCACATTTATGTCTCTCGTGCCAGCATTAAACTCTCCCGCATACTGCAGTCACTCTATTCTAATGTATTATATTGTTGTGTGGGCCATAAGCGTAAGCCTGTAAAAGATACACAGGAAATTATGAAAATACGCGGTGCCGGGATATCATATGTGCAGATTCATATTAGCGCGGTTCGTATATATATAATACTATCATACATATTAGGTATACACATTGATCCCGAGTATCGAATGCACGCCCCATCAACAAATCCCATTCTATACACAATTCTGAACAAAAAGACTGTAATGAATTTTCATTTGATTCAACAATAGAGAAAGAGCACGAAAACTACGAAATCGCAATAATAAATTCGTAGTTTTAGTGCCATTTTTTTATTTCTGCGTCACGTGAAAATGTATCGGAGTCTTTTTGTTCAGAATTGCGTATAGGATGGGAAACTCGACTTTGAAATCCGAAGATATGTACGACAGCGTTGAAATCGACCAGGACACCCCATTAACAAAGTTCAAAGAGATACAACATTTAATTTAAGAAGGACACGTCAATTTGTTCAAAGATACTCTCGTTGACAGATCCTCATGTCCCTATCAATGCTTCGGAGTAATAGGCGAAAGCACGCAGCAACCCTGTTCTTTCGTTATCGTCAGAATTCATATATGTGTGTGGTCATCACATACACCAACTTGTGTGTTCAATAATGTAGATCTAATGCCTGTATTAGATCACCCATGCGTAATACACATATACCTAGATACATACCATGGTGCATGGTCTATAACATACGCCAACTTGCAAGGCAGATTAACGTTTTGCAATGTGCAAAGAGAAAGGGAATTTTCTGGGCGTGGGGTAATGGAAGGGGGTTCGAGCTAGATGCCGCTCGAACCATGGCGTACCTAGTACCTACACAATAAGCTGGCAAGGACTTTTCTTGCACTGCCGAATATGATATACCGCGGTCCGCGAGTGTTCCTGGATGATAGGTTTATACTTATAGCGATAAAATGGACGGCTTACAATTAGTATATAGAACAACGCTGTACTACCTCAGAAGGTAATTCAACAACATGGTATATGCTTCATTGCCTGCGGTACGTAGATATTTGATTTAAAGACCTATCGTATCTTGGAATTAGGTTCAACAACATAGGTACCTAAAGCGAAGATTTCATTTCAAATTTTATTTAAGCTGCGCCTGCACTGTCGGCCACATGATTATTGAAAAGCCGTTTGTTCATACAACCTGACACATAAAGTTCTATCAGGACTAATGTAATATTCTCTCCCGCAGCACATGATTCTCGCCCATAATTATTTCCAAAGCGTTTCGCCCCTGCACGCTTAGCTCTCTTGGACTACCTATAAGAGTAGGTACCTTGTAGAAAATCAAAACAATTCGTGTTTCTAATTAATTCTCAAATGTCGTCAGTATATTTGTATATTTTCAAACTAAAACTTCTTTGGCATGTTGGGAGTGACCTCTCAAGACCGTGGCGAAAATGGGAGACAAAAGCATGATACGATGGCCGACCCGAGAATTCGAAACAGAAGTATATATAGGTAAGCGACACATCTGTGTCGAGAGTACCTAACTGTTTGAGGCCTTTACGAAGATGCGATACCCTGAGACGTTATATACACGTCGTCGTATAGGAAAGATGTAGGTACGTGGGGCATTCCAGCTATAACCGAACGGCCATTCCTTCGACATTTTTTTTTTTTTGCAACGTCGATTTTTTTCAGTTACTTTTCAACAAGAAAAGACGTACGTATATATGTCTCGAAAAAAAAATATTTTTCATCCTCTTCCGTTTTAACGCCTTTCAAAGAAGATTTTTCTTTGCCTGGAACGTACACTCCGATTGTTTGCAAATAAATTCACTTAAAACTACATTAAAAACTGCAACTTTTGATTGCTGTCTCATCCTGGGAAAGTGATTTTTCAATTTTTCTATTGGCATGAAACTATGAAACATGTCTCTTTATTCGTAAAAAAGGAGTAAGTTCACCGTTGATGTTGTTTATGCTTGTTTGTTAATTGATAAATAATAGCATAAACAACGTTGACTGTGTGCTTCCTCCTTTTGTACGAATAAACACAGTTGTCACAGTTGCATACCAATAGAAAAAATCGCAAAATGATTTTCCCATGATGAGATAGCAATCAAAAGTTGTGGTTTTTAATTTAGTTGATAGTGAATTTATTTGAAAAAAAACGGAGAATACACTCTGGGCAAAAAAAAATTCTACTCTGAAAGGCGTTAAAACGGAAGAGGATGGAAAATGATTTTTTTTTTCTAGATATACGATTGTCTTCTTTTGTCGAAAAGTAACTGAAAAAAACTCGGCGTCACAAAGAAAAATGTCGAGGCAACGAATGCTCGGCTACAGCTGTAATGCCCCATTTATTGTTCCTTCCAGTCAATCGTTGTGAAAGAAAATTATAGATGTATTATTCGAATTTTTATTGGATTAATTCCTTCTCTGAGGCTGAAACTAGCAGTTATAATTAAAAGCCAAACGTTCCAATGTTCATTCGAATAAGGTACTGAAGACTGAAAATCAAAATTATACAGAATTATGAGGATAAAATTGAACTGCGTATTTTTATTTCCAAAATGTTCAACACGCTATGCTCATACTGACTCTGGCAGCTGTTACAGGGTCAGCTTCAAGGGAAAATACAGGGTGAAAGGGAAATATCTTTTACGACATCGATAATATATGACTTGTAAGTTGATAAAATTTTCGGTCAAAAATCATAAATTTCATTCTAAACGAAAGGTGCGAACTACTTATACGGCATGAAAAAATGAACGTCTGTAGCAACTCGGTGGAAAATTGTATAAGAGTTTAAAGAAGCTAGCTAATTATATTTGACTGGTAGTGTCGGACAAAAGCGATATCAAAGTCTACAAGTCTGCCCCGCAATAATGTGAAAAAAACGTATGTACTAAACACGACACAGTAAACACTAAAAGATTGCGTCACTAGTCAGAACATTCGTTCCAAATTTGCAGGACGATTCACATTTTTGAACTCATCTTTGATATCACTATCAGCTCTTCGTATCAAAAATACGCGTGCCCTATCTAAAATCGAACATTACTTGCAAAATCTCAATAAAAGCACACTGCACAAGTCAACCAGTATCAGCGTCGTTTTGCCCTCTTGAAACCCATCAAATTTTGTAAAACCCTTTCCTTGCATCTCTTAATTCGGTTCTGAGGTATGCACCTGGAGCGATTATAACCGACCACTCTGTACGGAGGTATATATATATACTTGGAAAGATTTACCTGCATAGTTATCGGACGGCGGTTTTCGCACAAACAGGGCACATACCATGCCCATGCAATCCGGGACACAAGAGGGACAGAAGAATCAAAACATTATTTAATCGGTGAATCGGTGTGTTCGGTAGAAACAACTCTTTCTACAGGCAGTCTAATTAAAGTCTTTTTCCGGGACAGGCATGAAAATGTCACTTTCCGACGCCTGTTTTCGATCCGTAAGGTGTCACTTTATACGGCAAACTTCGGAATTGTCTTGTACAATCTTCATTCGGTAGTTCTGCTTCTGTTGCGCGGGCCGACGCTTGGATTTCAAGTGGCGTCAAAGCGACTGTTCATCCTTTGCCGGAAAAAATATAGCATGCATGGGAATCGCCCGAAAACTGTTTTTTAATAGAATAATAACTTCAGTACTCGGTTTCGGCTCGCCCTTGGCGAGTACTGAGATCATTACCTATCCTTGATGTGAAAACACCTACTTTACGGATCCTATGCCCCATAAAGTATTTAAGTATACTGCTTTAAGTATTTAAGTATACTACTGATCTCCACGAGTGCCGTTATCACGTATTATTAAACGGAGCTATCTCAACGCCAGATTTAGCATCCCGTGAAGTAGGTACATTGTACAATACCTACAAGTATGTACTATATGTATAACATCTAGTATTATACTAAAGCCATAAACCGCGTAACGTGGACACCTTCGGTTCGCTTCTGGGGTAGCTAGTGCTCATATTATATGTAATAACGCATACCTCGCCGCTGTCACGCGGGTATCGTCACCACAACTCACAAGCAGCAGTGACCATCCTGCAGTCCGGGTAAGCTGCAGAGGTACGTCATACCTGGGACGCGTACACATAATGATATTATAGGTATAGGTACCTATAATCGGAAAGTATCGCGGATACGCAAGTTCTGGGATCGTTCGGGGGGCGGAGCGGGCGATCGGATACCTCTCGTCGATGGCCGACCGCCCGCGGTTGGCGAGGGAACGGTAAGGGACGAGCGTCGGTGGGGTGGCTGCCGGGCGGTGGGAGAAAGAGGCCGGGCGGGGGGGGGGGGGGGGGGGGGGGGGGGGGTAAGCCGCGGCCGCGAGGCAACCTCGGCGGCGGACGACCAGTCGCCGCGGAACCGTTGCCTTGACAACACCTGACGACACTCCGCGTATGTACGTGCGCGCCGGAATTGATACACAGTTCGAGCTCCCCATCGTATACCGCTCGACGAGACAGAGACAGAGAGAGAGAGAAAGAGAGAGAGACCCCTTGGTGGTCGCGTGTCGTTTCTGCGCGTGCCTAAGCTCCTGCGATAGGAGGCGGGTTTGGCGGTAGCGTGCCGAATGGTGAACAATACTGGTATTGGGTTCCGCAACCGCACACGATCTACGCCCTCCTACACGTTATAGCGCACTCGTGTTCGCACGGTGCTGCGCAAGATCCGGCGACTTCTACAAATGTAATTGTCGCGTCGATCGATTGTCCGAGAATCGCACAGATTCTATAAGCTACGGTTGCCGGTCTCGTTTGGTTGAACGGTTCGGAAAGTAGCGCATCACCCATAGTTCCGTATTTCTTGAAGGAAAATGGAGATGGAACGGAATGCCACGCCGTTGTTGTAACGCGCGATTGTTGTCCGTCCATGTTTTCACGAAAGGACTAACGATACGGTACACACGTGCCGAGCGCCGAACCGGAAGTTGCGGACGCGGTGTGACAAGTCGCGACTGTGCGTAGGACGGGGGTGAAATTAGGGAATGGTATATATTCGTGACCACTGTCCCATCCGACTCGGAGTTATTTCAGTTGCGTGTCGTTCGGTGAAAAATTCTCAAGTGCGTAATACCGTTAAACCGAGGGTGCAGCGCTTTGACCACGGGTGATCATCCTATGGAAGTGTCAACAAGTTCGAGAAGTGATTGATTAGGTGCGCGTGGCCGGTGGGGAACGCTCCGCGCGGTCCGCTCGAGATGCCGTCGATCAGACTTTAATTATTCACCCGCGGTTCAGCTGGGTATACGTACCTACCTTGTAACACGTACGTCGCACGCCCCCCGCCCAATTCCTCGCCCAGCTGTTGCACCTCCGCAGGCATACGAAACTAGCACAGGTATCACACAGACATACCGGAGGCATATACCTGTGGCCGATTGATTACACGTCGCGGTTTCACCGTGCCGCGGCAAATACAATTGCCTCCGGGTAAGTCTCGTCAATCCGCATCGTCGATACCTATACGGTGTAACGCGTGGCGACGCGCGCGTTGTTTCGCGCTTGGACGTGACGCGAGTAGCGAGCCGTGATACAGGACTGATTGCCGACCAACCGGTGATTCGACGGTGCGATATCACTGCGTTGTCAGAGAACGCTGCCGATGATGATCGTCGAGTGTTCGAGGACCGTTGTTGGCACAAGTGTAATAAACGTCCGCGTCCGCAGTGACTGAAAACGTGTCGCGGTGGTAAACCTATAGAACACGCCGTTTTACGGGTAGGTGTATGTATATAAAGTTGGAACTAAACAATAACCATCGTTGCCCGGTGCTTCGTCGCGACCGCTTTGATTTTAGTGCAGCCAATATATCCGAAGAAACATACGCAGGGTATCCGGGTCAAGGGTTTTCGCCCCCGCGGGCAGAATAGTGTATATATTCGTTCCGCAGGCCACGCGGTGGGCATCGCCTCGCGGTATATGTGTAATGATATTGTAATTGAGCATAGCTTGGCTGTACGCGGGACGATTAGAGAATCGGAGAAGAGTGAACTGGCACTCGGAAGGAAGGAGCCGTTCCCCTGGGTGATCGTGAACATCGGCCGTCAGGTACCGCGAGGAGGTGACGAGAGTAGCCTTATAGGGTATCGTCGATCCGACGTTCGGTTCGCTCAAATCTACCGCGGGTTGGTGCTGATTGGATGGTTCGACGGGGGGCCGCCTGGGATCATCCAGAGCCGGAACAGCAGCGGTTCTACGACTCGCCACCGCCCCCCCGGATGGACGCGAGCGTCGTCTGCTGTATTACGCCCGCCGCCGTCGCCGTATCAGCCCCCTCCTCCCAAGGGCCGGGGCCCCAGCACGTAACGCACCCAGCCGTGGGCATACATCCCTCCGGAGGTCTGCAGACGGCGATAACAGAGGGACCGTCCCTCTACCAGCACGCGGACCAGATCGTACCCGAGCGAGGACACCCCGACGACGGTCTGGCGATGGTGCAGGCCGGGGCGACGGATGGATCGTGGTCCCAGATCACGACCCCTGCACCGGTCGCCGGCCTCACCGCCACGGCCACCACCTACATCGACTACTCTTGGCTACAGATGCAGGTATTTTTTAGGATTCTTCGCAATCTATCGTACCCGCGCGTACCTACCAGTACCTACCTTTCACCTACACAACGAGTGCATACGCGAATCCGCTCCACGCTAGCCGTTAATTATACCTTGCATATTAATTCGCTTACAGGTATACATATAATAGCTGTGTACCTGTTATACGCTGCTGCATTGTCATTACCTATACTTACTCGCGATACCTAATTACGTAATCCGCTCATTTTATTGTTAGTATACCTGCGGTATAACAGCTGACGGCGTTAGTAAACGTGGTGATTTTTCACTAGGTATATACCTTACTCCGTAAGTTGGCTATACCTGTGTACGTTTGTGTATATTAATGCAGCCTGTATTCGGTGTATAAAAGGTTTAACTCTCGGTCCGATTGGAACGTCAACGAACAGAGAGTGTCTTCTGGTGCTAAGCTTGAATGAAAAATATTGTCGCGTGTGAAAAGTATTTTTTGAGTAAAACAAGAAAACATAGCTGGTTGAGATTTACCAAAACATTGTTCGACTCGGTGCGATGAATTTGTTAGGATACGTAAACAATTTGGTCCGGCAGTGATTGTGAGAAGGTACTTCCGGCGATACCGACGATGAGCGAAGTTACTGCAACAGGCGTTCGAATGAATAATTTTGGTTGAATTCGTTTCAACTATAAAATAGGCATATTTCATATGGAAAAGTGTCCGTCTTGATTACGAGTTAACTGCAATCCAGTTTACTAACTATACCGTACAGATTCTTGCATTTTTAACGGGGTTCGCACTTGCATAATTCCTTCAAAGTTATTTATTCGGAAGAGAAAGTATTCAAATATAATTTCTGTCCGATTGAAATCTCACGCTGAAAAATCTTTATTTTTGAAATATAAATTTCTGTTACATACCATTAGTGAATTTAAAAGGTAATACAAAGTCCACTCAATGCTGCGCGTACGCGTCAAAAAAATAAAATAACTTGAATCATTTCACATACGAGAAGATAAAAATATTTCAATCCCTTCCATGATAAAGTTTCACACCACAGCCCGGAGGATTTTTTGTTGCGACTGCACGGAATCAGGTCTGCAAACTAACATCATTTCGTAAAGATTGCAACATGCTTCATCGATCGCTGTAAATTTTCAGCAATTAATTACCGTCTCGATTATGCAATTTATGCTACATAAATTAAATGTGACATGCAACGACGGTATACGTGCGATCGATAATGGCAGGCTCATTAAAAATAGTCTCGAGTCGCTTGCGATGAAATGTGGTTCAAGTATAAGGTACCTACATCCAAAAAACGAAGATGTTTGTTGTATTCTCTTAGCGTTTGAGCCTATGATTTTCTTATTATCTTATTTATTAAATTATCAGGGACTAGGTTGGCTAAAATTAAACAAGAAGTGGGACTTTTTCTCAGCCGGCTTGTTTTACCAAGAAATTTAGTTGAATTATACCTAATTATTCAGATCGCGGCTAGAGTTTCTAACATTGGCACTGCGCAGAGGAGACATCAGACAGAATTACGCGATAATGCCAAAATGTAATACAGCTACATGCAAAAAAAAAACATATATTCTTAGAGCACGGAGTACACGTCTGGAATTCGTTACCACCTGAAATTACAACATTGCAAAGTTTAAATGAATTTCGGTACAGCCTTACAGCTTGTAGGTGCGTATATACACGATTGAAATTTTTTTTGCAACCTTTGTATTCGACGGTCTTCCGCAGGGAGCTACGCCGCGGTTCTATAGGATCAACTAAAACTTCTCATCTATCTGTCTATCTATCTTTGCATAATGAAAAAAAAGAATGAAACAAGAACTTGTACTAAAATATTTTGCATTAATAAATTCAGTTAAAAATGAAAAAAGTTATAAAATAGTACTTCATCATCAAAATGACCGTTTATATTGTACGCAGAAATTGAAACACTTGTTTACGTTTCAATGGCGTTATGTGGACTGATCGTCAGGTATTATAAACTACGCGGTGCTGAGCGGTAAGATGTATTTTTCGTTTTTTTTAGAAAGCATTCAGGTGGGGAGGGTGGCGAGAAATCGAAACGCCCTTATTTTTGAAGTTTCTCACTTACCTTTTATACTATTGTGTTCAAAAAACTATTTTTGCCGTTTGTCGTGTTATGCATATATACCTACGTGCGTGTGAAACGGCATTTTAGGCCTGCAAACCGAGGTGTAAAATCTCACACACTCGTTTGTGAAAAAATGTAAAATTAATTGTTAGTTTCGACCATGTTTTCGATGATTGGTCCGGCTGAAATCCTAACAATTACATAGATGGATGGCCAAAACCGCTCGTGATATATCTTCTATGAAGAGGTGTGCGAATAATTCGAAATCACGAATAGTTCGATAAGGATCGAATAGTGATATTAGATTGGATTTTAAAATCCAACAAATCGAGTCCTCGGATAAATCGAAAATTTCAAATAGCCTAGGTTGATTTTCATTCTACCGTACCGATCCGCTTAACCAGTTTAACGGCACGAAATCGCGAGTAACTTATACTCGTGCTTATATTGTCGCGTTTAGCGTGATGAGGTGAAGAGGACGTCAAAGTGTCCAAGAAATAAGTGGAAATCATATTTAAGACCTTTCCGTCTGGTGTGATCCGATAATTTCGAATTTTGCGAAATGACACTTATGTAGTTACGTATGCCAGCGTGCTTCTGTGTTGGCTCAGAGAAGTTCGGAAAATTGTTGTTGACTTACAGAAGACGTTATACGATTCCGATATCAGTATAAACGTGCCATCGTCTCATACTGTTTGTGACCGAGAACCTATATATCGTAAGTATATTCGGTATTTTCGTAATTTTATAGAACGTCCTCGAGCTCACGCATCATGCAAGGACAATGGCATAAAGTGCTAGGTATTTCCGAGAGTTTGAAACAGTTTTGTTACTCCAGAGAGAGATAGATAGATAGGTAGATAATATATTTTATGTCTATAGCAATGTTAGACAATAATAATAGTCACAGAGTATTACAAAAAAGAAAATAAAATAAAAAAATTACTCTGAGACCGAAAGAGATAGATGTAATACAAAGTTAGCAATACTTAAAACTAAAAACTAAAATACGTAGAGGAGCCTACACCTAACATCCAGCACTTGGTGCACGGAGCGACAGAGAGAGCAGAGAAAAGGAAAAAGAGAAAGAGCGAGAGAGAGAGAGAGAGAGAGGTGAACTGTGAAATACGATTTGCTCACTTCACGGGCAAACCGACCTCCTCAGAAGAGGATGCTTTATATTTGGTTCTCATCAACCCGGTAAAGGGCCATATTTCCACTGTTTTCAGAATCTACAATCTAAATATGAATCAGGTATAGGTATAAGTATACCACTGAAAAAAATCAATGTATCAGTTAAACGGACAGATAATCAGTGAGGTATCAGTGAAAAATCACTGAATTGTCAATGTATATCCACTGATTTTTTTATTACACCTCCGTTAAATGATTAGGTGTATCACGAAAAAGTTGGTGATCACATAAAAAAGTGTCGATCACCAAAGGTTTCCGTTGGAAGCGAGATATGGAGAAAAAAAGATGTTTATCCGAAACGAAACACGCTAACGTGCGTACAACTATAAAGAAGAGTGAGAAATGAGTGTAGGTATTTAGTATGTACCTATGTATAATGTGTAGATGAAATTTGGAATTTCCACGCGTACGCTGACACGCGTGCAGGCGTAGGTAGGTAGGTAGGTAGGTATATTCATAGGTGTGACATACCTGTAATACACGTCAGGCAAGCGCGCGGACGTGAACGCGCGTGTGCCGCTCGCCGGCGTATCAAAGAATATTTACCCTGTAAACAGCGTGGTTCATGCCAGTTAATATTGTATACCGCGATGCGGTGCAAGGAGAAGCGATATAATTATCGAGCTCGGGAGACACCGCGGGGAGCGGAACACAACCCAGGTAATACAGTTAATGGGGGTCGTTGTAAACATTGCGACATTGTTGTTGTTGTTCTTATACCATAACATAATTCATAAGCGCGCACAGGGGTCAATTTATAATATGTATGTACACCGGTAGTGTATGGTTGTTGGTTCAAATTTTTGCGATATTCTCTGCATGAGGATTCAAAATAATCAAATACCGAAAAGGAAACGACACGTGCAATGAATTTTTACGAATAACACTTGAAAAATCTTGAGTCTGTCAACTTTCGGATGATGTAGTTAACACTTATTGAGAAGAAACCCTAAATTTCTTCCGGTTTCCTGAAAGTCTAGAACACTTTCAAAAAGTCTGACAAAATGTATGTAAGGAACAAGTGTTCACACACAGTCTGGATTGTCTCGAATACATGTTGAAGTTACAGTGGAAGTGGAAGTGCAAGTTGAGAAGATGCTATTCGAACCAACTGGTGCGCATAGATTAGTGTTTAGATTTCTAAGATATATAGTACGACTAACCATGGTAATGGTTATTAAACGTGACTGTTCTTTTGTTATTATGGAGATAACTTTACAACGCTTGATTTTCACATTATTGAATAATTTAAAACACATGCCATATGGGTAATGATTAAATCCAGAAGCGATCTCTCGCAATATGCGATGAAAAGAGAAGAACGACAGAAGTCAGCGTTTATAAGTGAAACAAGAGGAAGAAAGAAAAACGAGTTCGTCATTCGGTTACGCTGGTGGCGCACGTAGGGATATTCTTTGCTCGTTACAATCATGTTCACATGCTCACTAGCCTTTACATCGTCACTGGACGGAAATCTACGATTACCATGTCCGGGTTGAAATAGTCCGCGAGAGGGTGCGGGAGAACACCGGACGAAGCATTGATACGGTTGACCTGTCTTATAAGCTGACCCCAGGATTTCCCAGAGTCTTCTGAAACGGCGTTACCGATCATTATACGTCCTATACCCATTTCTTTGTCCACCAATTATACCTACATACGGCTCTGTCGGCTTCGTTCCAATTCGCAGTTTACCTTCTATAATGGTAATACAAGCAGATTGTGTGTATCAAAGGTCGATCCAAGGGCATAACTCGTTAGGGTATACATAAACATGCGATTTTCATACCTGTATACCTATAGAGGTAGATATATGAGCCATTATTCGAATGCCCGGAACACTTTTGTTCACTACCACCAATTTGATTCCAATCTTGTATACTTATCACAGAGAGCAACTCGCGTGATATGCGTTAACGAATAGACTTGAAGAAAGTAGCCATGCGAGTATGATCGAGTCAATATGTTGTATGTATGTATACCTATAAGGTTTGTTGGAAGAATGAGTATTGGCGTTTTAGCCAGCTGTGCAGATGTTTATGCAATACTCTTCATAACGATATCGGTATGCTTATTCTAACAATTAGAGCAGCAGCACGGTACGAACAACCTACCCAAAACTCTTTGACTAGAGACAACGTGCTGGAGGACTTCTATAGCGATCAAAATATCACAATAGTGCGGTGTTTTTATTTGCAAAAATCAAACCTTAAATTAATCTTTGTCAAATTACGAACGTTTCAAGCCCTCGTACACCATGGAATAACGATTTTTCAATTTTTTACACAATATTTTATAAAGAAAACGAACAAACAATAGTACTACGAAAAAAAAAATGGATAAATGTAAATAAAATAACAATTCATTGTACACAATATATGAGTCAATTAATTACAATTTTCTTCTTTATTCCGCTTTACTTAATATCATTTTTGGCAAATAAGTTGTTCAACAGTTAATTTTTTTAGTGATCGAGTTTCAGTAAATATTACTCACGAAAAACATGTTTTTCATGCGGAGTGCTTAAGAAAATATAATAATAAATATGTAATAAATAAATATTTAATTATAATAAAAATATATGACAAAAAGTATTTTTTTTCGTAGCAATATTTCTCAGATTTTTTTTCTCGTAAAATGTTGTGTAAAATATTAAAAAATCATTATTCCGTAGTTGCGGAGGGCTTGAAACGTTCGTAATTTGAAAAAGATTAATTTGAGATTTGATTTTTTCAAATAAAAAATGGCGTATTTTCAGGTGGCGAAAAAATATTAATTCTCTTCTTTTGTGCTGGTTGTTATGATACCGCATATTTTTTTCTTGAAACCACGTTCAAAAACAAAACCATTTTCCTTTGAAGTTTTTTTGAAATATCCATTTTTTCAGAAAATTAGCCCTGAATATGAAATTTTTCAAACTGACCGAGAGTGATTCTTTCCAAACGAAGGCGGTAATTAAAAAATCCCTTTAGGAGTATATTTTCAGACTCAAAACCTTCGAGCAAAAAAAATATATAACTTGAATTCCGGACCCCATTGGTTAGGCTTGGGCGTTTCTTTGTGAAATGCCCCATACATCTATGTATATATATGAGCAAGTTCACCAATTCTAGACATCGGATTCGCCTTACCCCCTCAGATCTTCTCGCAATTTTTGAGCTGAAAGTCCTCATCAAGAAACAGTATCCCAAATTTTTTCAGATTTTTTTCCGCTTTTATTTTACAAGTTATTGTATAGGGTATTCCAGAGAGTTTTTCAATTCTTGTTGTGTTCATTTCTTTTTTTTTTTTGCGTTCTATATTATTGCCACTGTAAAAAATTTTCAGACAATAAGTTTTTCTGGGTAAAAAAGGCTCAGCTTTCCAAAAAATATTCTTTTTTCCTTTACGCTTGTGAGAAGCTCTCAAAAATGAGTTAGAGCTCCGAGAAGCTGTTTTTTGGCCGTTGTCCAAATTTTGAAAAATTTTTCAATATTTTTTCCGGGAAAATAGTGTTCATTTCCCCATCATCTTCGATAACTAAAGTTTTTTAATTTAAGTTTCATTCCAGGTACATTTAATCATAGAATATATGAGATAAATTTGAAATTTCGAGTTTCTTTTTATGTCGGCGTTTTCTGTGAAATTCGCTTCTTACATTGAACGTCAGCAAATAGTCAACCGAAGTTACAACGGAGGTTAGCACTGCCATTTCGGAAAAAAAATCTGACCTCAGCTGACCCCGAGTCTATCGATCAGATATATGTAGGGACAAATTCTCAAAAGTGGCAATGTACTATATATAGGAAGACGTAGCATGTAACTTCGGTTGCCCATCTTCTGGCACTGAGAGGCGAGTTGTGAGCAAACGTTCCGACATAATGCTGCAGGTTTTACGCATCGTGTGTCGTAAGCTCCGTGCGCGGTTGTGCGCGTCCCGTGTCAACTTGAAGCTGCAACTTCATGACCAAAGCATACCAATGCAAGTATATACCCACCGTGAGTCACTTGGAAGCAGGTTGCGTGGGTGTAGAGCGTGGCCTCGGCATGCTGCATGGGAGGATCAGAGGACTGTAGTCGAAGCTACGGTGACATCTCGCATCTGCGGAATAGCTCGTGTGTTGCTCTAGTAATTATCTGTGAATAATAAAAAATTCGCTCGACGAGGCAGTTTACAACGTGTGCAGGTGTATCGGTGCTGGCGATTTTCTTTTATTCTAGAATAAGAATCTTTCACCATCGGAGACGGAATTCAAACAAAGTAGGAATCGACAGAGTCGTAAATTCTGTATACGTAAAACACCGTAACACGATTGTCAGGGGGCCGCCAAACTTGCGATCGAGAATTATTTGTGGAAAAGTTTGAACGCATGCAGACGACAGTACAAGCTCCATTTCTGCGCTCGTAATCGAATCCGATCGGAGTCATACCTGTGTGGTTCAGCCTTTGCAGGCATACCACCGAGGCTCGTTTGCTACGTCACGATGCCCCCTCCCCGCCACTCGGATGGTCGAACCGAATACATGAAACCAATGTTACGGACAATTTAATCTTTAAATTAGTCACAAAACGCTCGACCTATCTGCCCATCAACCGCTTCCTCTTCCTCGAGGATAAATAGATGGACGTCCATTAAATGCCGAGAGTGGAAAAGAGTTATTGTATAGTCCGCTACGTAGTAGGGAGCTTATTGTTGGCAATATTATCCATCCAAGCGCGCGCTTTGTCGACTGTATGTATAGTACAGCACCGAGAATAATGCAGCCACAACGAAATGAATGCATTATAAAACGGGAATAACAAGACATTAATGTATAGTTCTTTAAAAACTTGATCTGTACAGATCTATACGTGTAGTTGCAGTTCTAGTATGGAATATGGATAACGCGATGTGCCATTCAATGTGTTTGCCGGCCTCGCGTCACAAGAAAAATGTCAATATTCAGTTTATATTACGAGAGTAATCGGCTACGATATCTCGTATTATTGACGCGATCTTTTTACCACAAAGCTACAAAGAGAAAAATGGTTTTGCAGGTAGCCACTACGATTATTATCGACAAAATCACACGGGGCATTGATAAAAATTAACGCTCAACATTGCCCGCGTTTCTAGGGCAATTGGAATACTTGCGGGACATTGTTCGACGCTTTAACACTTGTATACACTGAGGTATAGCTCAGCGTGCCCCACAGTTCAATAAAAATATGTAAATGCAGGAGTACCCCCGTTAAATTGGTATACCTACCCATAACTCGTATGCGTATATGTGTATACTAGGGTGTTCCAGAATGAAATAATTTGCGATTTTCCACTACGATACCACCCGGAAAGCTTGTTTAGGTTACAACAAAGATTCCGTCGAAAGATGAGAGATGAGTTTTACATTTTGCGGAAGATCACGCTCGGTTGATTTTTCACTTTCATGCATTTTTCCAATCGACAAACTATCCTGAATAAAATTTTGCTATCATTGCTCACATCAGTCATATTATCAATTTACGCCACAAAGAAGACCAACACTTGTAATATTAGTTGTAAGTCTCCAGTTGATATATGAGAAGTGTATCGGAGAACCTTTTCATTATTATTAGTTCAATCTCCTAAAGTAGTTATAATTTAATATGAACTTTTAATTTAGGACAATAAGATTCACGGTTAGTTTATAATCATTGCGTTACGGACCATGATTTTTGCGATGAATATAAATGTCAGGGAAGAAATAATAATTGAAGTGCTACAACGTGTTTTTTCATAAATTCAAAGTAACGTGAAAAATCAAACGAGCCCGGTCTTCCACGTAAGGTAGAGCGCGCATCTTCCGACGGAATCTGTTTCTTATCTTTTGAAACAAAAAATTTTCAGTGGATGCCACGGTGGAAAATCGAAAATTATTTTTTCCGAATCACCCTATCGTATACATACATATAAATATTATACATAAGCCGAGGGCGTAGCCTGTCATCCCGGGCTTGATCAATTATTTGCAGGCATCGACGCGGTGGCTATGGGGCAGCGGATGAGAAGGCGTCGCGACGTCGTCGCGGCCGAGAGGAGGAGAAAGAGGAACGAGAACGGCGGTAGGCTAGCGGAGAAGGACGCGTATTACCTACGCGGTGTAACCGTAAGGCAGGAAACGAATATGACGCGGGTCGCCGAGCGTGAAACGGTAGTGGCAAACGAAAGTGCGCACCCACGAGAGCTAAAACGATAAGCGGCTATAGACGACTGGCTGCAATTACCCGTGCGGGTCGAGTGGCCCGAAACGTGGACGCGATTACGCGATATAATCACTTTAATAACGTAATCATCCGCGTGCACAATGACCACTTATAAGTACGTATAGGTATAACCTTCTTGATGACCATTTCATGCGTATAGATCCCAATTATTATATCTGTACGTAATACGTCGTATACATCGTCGTCGTAATCAAATTTTATACACGATGTGTACGTACATCTACCTGTATGATACGGCTGATTACCTATATACGTGCACGCGCAAGTCTCCCATACATCGTGCAACGTAACTAGCTTGCGAGGAAACAATTGGTAGATTATAAAAGAAATTAATTTTACACAAATCGGACAATGTGTATACGATTCATCCCGCAAAGTTTGCGACACAATTGCAATGAATGGGCGTAGGTGTAACGTGCTTTTTAAGCTCGAGTAACGAAGTAAAAATAAATGGAACAAAAATTGAAAACTCGAACTTTTCGAACAAAAATAATTGCGTTATTGTACCCCCGCCCCGCCCCGAAAGAAGCGAAATGTCTTTCCTCGGCACAATCCCCGATTGAAAAGAAAGAACCTTACCGTATCGTAGGTGATCGGCGTTGTTCCTATAACAAACGTCCGCCGTTACAGAACGGAGTCCGTGTATAAAAACGTATTTACCGTATGTTTTCTGCCAACTTGGACATTCTGAATCCTGCAGCAAGCCTACCCTGCACAGGCGCGTACCGCGCACCCGATTGCGAGCTCCCCGTGTAGGCACTTGAACCGCATTGCGGCATACATGTTATATGTATTATCCCCTCGAAGCTGATCGCGAGCCTCGCGCACGCCGTGTATGCCTGCAGTGATGGGCCTGCTGTAAGATGCGAAGCGTCCGAATTCATAGAAAACTCACGGTATAGGTATATAGGTATAGGTATAGGTATACAGGTATACAAGATCGTTCCATTTGAAAGCACAAAGTAGGTAATCGCGAAATGTCCGAAGGCATACATGTGTCGGACTATGTATGTATGTTTCGTTAATTTTACGCTCTACTCCCTTCGAAATGTGACAACTTGTATATCATTGCCAAACATCGTCCCGTATTCCTGTTATAGGTATACTCATTTTTCCAACAACACGTGTTTATGGTATCATGCTGCCGCTGTTCGACTTTCATCGTCTTCCTAGCACTGTAATAAAAAAAAGAAAAGATACACACCGCGCGCTTTTCGACTAATGAGTTGACATTTTACTCGAACAGGAAATTACCCCCTGCGCCTGTACGTATATATGGTATATTATTCGGGTGATACTATACTTGCGTATACAATACATTATTCCCGGTATGGATGTGCGGTGTCTATATAGATATATTATATACCTGTTACGTACAACGATGTATCGCATCAAGGACGCTGGATGGTATATATCAGGTATACATCATTTTATATACATACGTGGTCATCCGTCAAACTTGATTAATTATTATTTCTCCAAATAATTTCTTATCCTTACGACGAGTATGCAGCAGCTATGCGAATACTCCATACATCGCACATGCTATATAGCTGATTAGTGAAACTAATTTAATTCTGATAATTAAATTATTAATTAATTTTAATAATTAAAAGTAAAAATTTCGATTTGGTTGTGCAATTTAGTTATGTTATACTGTACGCTAATTGAAGGCCTAAAAAACCTCCAATTTTTTGGCTCATGGGTCTTACCACTTTCGAGAAAAACGAGGATCAATTCTATCACGTTTTTTCGTCGAACCTTCAATTGTGGCTTTATATGTACTTTTCACCGATTTATAACGATCGAAACTTACAAAAAATATACACGGATCTCTTGCTCAATGTGTACGAAACAGATTGAGGGGTGGTTACGGTTCCTACGACGATTAGAAAACAAATAAAGAGAGTGAATCAGTTGCGGGGTAACGAGTTACCACAGAGTGCCACTAGTCGTACCCCAAGAATATGTACCAGTGTAGGTTTACGGGATTGCCTCAGGAAAACATGTTTTTTGGCACTGAAAAATTTTATTGTTTTAATTTTTTTGCGTCAAAGAGTAAACATTTGGGAGAATATCCTACAATTTTTAGAATGGGATAAAAATCGGATCATCATTGTTTTCGTTACAATATTCCGAAAATCCCGATTTTTCTTTGTACAGGCAGAAATCAATTGAAAATAAATCATGATTTCATTTTCTTTCGCGCATCGTGAGAGAAAAAAAGTCAGTTGTGCGCACGATCACGGGCGGCGAAGTAACGCGTCAGGTCAAAATCTGTTGGTCTAACGAAATCTTTAGTACATTTCAAGTGCTGCGTAGGCTTCGTTAATAGTGAAGAACAGTGACATTTTACTAACTCGCGCTGAAAGTGATCTAGGGCGACGGGACTTTCTGGAAATTGCGATACTGGTATTGCCTATTGGCAGGTATATGGTACAAAGCATGTGGACGTACATATATGTCCCGATGCATCATGTGTATAGGTATATAGTATAATGGAATATCTGTATTTAATCCAGCCCTATGTAGATATGCGTTCTTGACTCGGGTGTTTACCTTGTATTTTAATTATTCGTACAGGGGTTGCGGTAGACGCGTGGGATCGGTACCATAGATATTATTATACGTAGATAGGACCGCATTAACATTACCAGCCAGCTTCGTTGTCGAATTGTAAAGCGTTGGTACATCTGCTGTAATAACTGTGAAGTGAAGCCGCGCCATCCATACAAATGAGGCACGATTTAATGGTTTCCGTCGTACATGGCGGAAGGTGGTCCGTTTTTAAATTTTGCTCCACGATCGAAGTACGCAACGTTAACGAGAATACGCGTGTATACGCCCGTACGTGTGCCATATTGTCAATGATCGGTATACCTACGTGAGGAGCAAACCAACCGACGTTATATGTGTGTATGTACGTATGTACTATATGTTTTTACGTCGGTGGTGTCGATACGTGTGCGTATGTGTATGTGCGTGCGTGCGCACCTACACACCTATATAATATGTTTAATGTTTATTATACCTATACCTACGCACCTACAGCCATTTGCCTACGTGTGAGTCGATCAGATCCGAATTATCCCGCGTAAAGGTTCACAGCGTACACATGCGGAAATTGATTCTGCGATAGCTGATTTCTCTCCTTAGTCAATTATGTTAGCAATGGAGAATAATTAACTGTCGCAGAATCAATTTCCGCATGCGTACGTGTAGATTTTCGCACCTGTGTTCAAGTATATATGGTGCGGGTATCGGTTCCTATTCGAACCGATGATTTCGCAAAATGCCAAGGGCTGATTGTGGGTGATTTTTGATCACGATTGATCGCAGCCGGTCGCTGCTACCGGGAGCATGCGATTATGGTAGTCACCCGATTTTGTCGACGGATTTTTATTTGCTCTGAGATCAACTGCTATCAACCCGGTTGGATTATTGAAAATCAGTTTAAATATGTCTTACCCTCGCCTGAGATCATTTCGGTTTGCAGTGTAAGAAGCACCGCTGCATGGTTTATATCATAGGAAGCCAATAGGATACGGGTATGTTGAGGCAACAAAAGAGCTAGTGGTACAACACTTATGTTTTCGTAAAATACCGGTTCGATTTGAAGAAAATTTATATAAATACGACCGGTCTGATGTCACGAAGTGCGCTCTGGTCAGCTAAGACCGTTAGATTATCATACGAACTGATAATTGAATAGTTTCCTAAACACAACAGCAAAGACCGTCTTACAGCGAAATAAATATATGAAAAATCTGTATCACATATATTTATCCAGCCGTAGCTAACCAGAGCGAACTTTGTGACAATAGCTGCACGATCAATTTACTACCAAATAGTATTCTAAATTGATTCGAAGTTTGAATAAGAAAGAAAATCCCGAATTTCGTAAATATTTTTAAATCGTGCTCAAAAAACTTTGACCCCACGCGTACACACATGTGTTTCGGTATAGAGAGAGAGAGAGAGAGAGAGAAGCATTTATTCAAAATATCCTGGAGCAATATGCCCCCTAAGGACAACATACATGTATCAACAAAAATAGAATAGTACTCTCGATGAGAAAGACATGTAGAGTGCGAATAATACATTAATTAAACCTAAATTAAACCTAAACCCCTTAAGTAACACTATGCTAATTGTTATAACATTACTAAAACTAGTCAACTTTAAGCTAATCCTACTATTTACATGCATGTATATGCTGTTTTTGGAGTTTTGTATTGTATTTGTATTGGCATATAATCGTATTAGATAAGATTAAGTATGTGTAGTTCAGTTAAGAGTAATCAGTCTGGCTGGCTAAGTATTCTTTCAGTTTGAGTTTAAAGGCATTTAAAGAAGATGATTCCCGAATACAAGTCGGCAATGAGTTCCATAAGGAACAGGCAGATATAAGAAATGATCTCTTGGAACGCGGCTGTACGATGCACAGGAATAAATAGATCGTTTGGGTTGGATAGATAGATATATAGATAGATAGATAGATAGATAGATAGATAGATAGATAGATAGATAGATAGATAGATAGGTAACTATTTGATCCTGGAGCCAAAGCTCCCTCAGGACCATGATCAATGAATAAGTCACGAATTTACAAGTATACATACAATTAGGACACTGTTTGTATTACATATTAATTGAATGAAAAAATAATGAAGATTAGCAACAGTAATTACATTAATCTTGACTCTGCAAGAAAAGAATTTAAACAACCATTACGAAATACATCAAAATTATCTATTGCCGTTATTTCGGCTAGCAAAGAATTCCAAATACGTATCTCATGAATTAGAAACGATTTTTCATACATACTGCAATTAAATCGCAGTAAACGTAAATATATAGTCATGTCTAATGTCACCTCTTCGCAACGCAATTGGCAAAAACTCCAGCTTCGATCTAAATAATTGCCGATAACTCAGCCGAATTTCTTTATTGAATAAACAGGATATAGAGAAATCTCTTCTTGCTCCGAGTTTCGACCAACCTAACCTTTTATAATATGTAGTGACATGCGCAAACGTTGATCTTACGCTGCCATCTTAAGCTGCAATTTATTTGAAATATTCGTGTAGGCAGCAGTGGCGTAACTATACTGTTCAAGGCCCGTGGCAAATGAATCGGATGGGGCCCTTTTCCACCCAATATAAAGAAGGTCAACCAATGTTAAAGTTCTTTTTTCATTTTATAATGAATCAGTACGTGAAGTAGGTACATAAAACGTCATTATAATTAGTGGATTTACTAATAACTTTTAATTTGAAGATCGTACTGGATTCAAATCATAATTTTAGTTTAAGTACATAATGTTTATAATTAAAATTTCTTTTTCCGGGCTTCATCAAAGTTCATATTTCAGGCCATGGAATGTTCGATGGATAGAATAGCCAAATTGCGTAACCTTTCTTGTCCTATAGAATTTCTTATCTACCGGATACGTTCTCAAACTGACTGGGTGATATCTTTTCCAACAAATGCATTGTAATTTTGATACATTTTTTGTTTAATTTGTGTAAGCACGTGTAGATAACTTAAATTAATTGAAGATAAAACTAATAAATTTTACTAAATGTTGTGATTCCCCTGTGCCCACGGCTGGGGGCCCGTGGCATTTTGCCCGTCCTGCCACCCTATTGTTACACCACTGGTAGGCAGTATAGCAGTAGTGAAAAATCGAAAAAATTAAAGTCGTAACTAACTTTACACGCAATTGCTCGTTAAAAATTTCATTATTAACTTTTAGTTGCACCATAGTCTGTAATGCACAGTTACATAAGCCCACCACTTGATTTTCCCATCTAAAAGTATTGTCAATCATTACACCCAAATATTCAAGAAATGTTACATACGGGATAACACAGTCATTCCCAACAATACTTTCTGCATATTTGCAAGCATCACTGCTCACTTTTGGCCTGCTGCCGAATATAATAGCTCTGGTCTTCGAAGAATTTAATTTCCAACAGTTCAAATTACACCATTCTGCCGGAACTACTTCAGTAGACAACGACTTATTAAATAACTCCCTAATTAGCGGCAATACAAATGGCAATGCGCGTTTGTATGCTTTGATAGAGAAATTGTGTGGGCTTTCTGGATTTGGCGTTGATCGCATTATTTTTGACAGTATTCGAATCGGGTTCTGAAAAACTACAGTATACGTTAACTACTATTGCTAAATAATGAAATATCAGCTAATACATCAACATTAGACACGTCTAGTGAGCAGCCAGGTGACTGTATAAAATATCATTCAAATCCACTCTCATCACTGTCTGCGTGTCTCCGACGTTTTACCGAGCCCAGTTTTTTCAAATCATTCCACATAGCCCGTGAGTTCTTTGCATTACTTAGTTGCTGATCGAAGTGTCGCTTCTCTTCTTCACTCTTATATTCGCTGCTTCACTAAACGCCACACACTTGAATATTTCTTGTAGGCGTAACCAGAGTTGGTCGCAACCGCTTTGGAGATCCTTAATTTGATTAACTTCATTAATAAGTGTAGTAAATTAGTAAAAGTCGGTACTTTAGTAACGACTGGTCGCACAAAAGTTGGCTGTGTCAGACTAGCCAAGCGAAACCATTCATTTCAGTGGAATAAACGTTCGGTTGAAGTATGAAGGTGATACTTCCTGCTGTAACTTCACGACCATGTTTTTACTGTATAAATTATACGTAATACATATAATCAAAATTTCCTTGGTGCAAACTGAAATATGAACTACAGAATTTATTCAACAATACAATGTGTTGGTAATCACATTAACTAGCGAGGCTGATAAGCGTACTTCTTTACACATTTTCATAAGTTTGACATCTTTCTTCTTTACCTAGATCACTGTAAGCTTTTTGAAAAGACGTATAAATACGTTACGTAACTCACGTTTTATACCCTGTCCAGAGTTGCCTGTCAACAGCTTGCGATAAACGGCGGCCATTAATATTCTGGCTGTATCTGCGAGTAAGGAAATTATTATAAAGAACATGCGCAGGCGCATCTATTTATAACATATTCCTGATTCAAAACGAATATAATAATTCGCTGATTGAGGTAAAAAAAATTTCATAGAAATCTTCCCAAATTACCAGTTATTGAAAGCACCTACATTAAAGTTTACTCACGGGGTATAAACGAACTGAAAATAAACGCGTCTGTTTTTAAAGAATGGACCACTGTGCTCGAATGGAGTAAGTATTTCTTGGAAAGGGATAAACATTTATTTCGAACGAAAAAATTTCTTACTTTTGAATAAATATTTTTCAAATGTAAAACTTTATTGAATTAAAGTAAATCTTTTCTCCGGCTGTGTATGAATTATTACATTTCCATCTATAAGAGAACGGTCAATTATTTTGATAATAAACAGGTGCTCGTCAAGTATCCTGCATATAAATGAAATGGGAAACGACCAACGAGTCCGGAGCGAGAGATGAAACTGAAGTTGGAAGGCAAACGGTCGTGTCAGGTATTTTCTTTCCGGTATTTCAAACTGGATAACAAAAGGGTTGCAGACTGCACGGATGGAAGCTGGTCACTCCTCAACCCTTAGCGTGGGACTTGTTGTTAATACGTACAACTTGAAATTACGAATGAGTTCAGGCGTGCGCTAGCGCGCTCGTATGCGTGTATGTGCGCGCGACAGCGAGGCTTGTATGACGTCATATCATCGGGAAACAAGTAGGTATTAATTCGGGAAGCTTACAAAATCTGTATCGAGGTTTCATACGTACGAAATCAAGTTTTTTGAAACCCCAGACCAATATCCGACTGATTCCTATATTTCCAAGGAAACATTGTGTCTCTGCGAACAGATTTTACAACAACAGAATAAAACTTTGGTCCGAGCATACGGATTATGGAATTTGTTTTTAATTTACCGGTTGTACGTTTAGCGAACACACAAAGCCCTTCCAGTCGTAAGAAATAATTATGGGCGCGAAAATACACAGGTACTGGGTTCGTATTTGGAATTGTTCAGTACGACCGTGGCATCTGAGGCAAGTTTGAGAGGTTTGCAATCTTATTAATAGTGGTTATACATATGATACAGCGGTCAGCGGCGGGCGGGCAGGCGGGCAGGCTCATAGGATAGGTCCGCAGAGGTCGCGCGGCGCGTGCTCAAGGTTCGCCCCCCGGGCTGAGCGCGGTCTAACGGGACTCCGGGTCCGAGTAATTTCCGAGATAGAATTGGTAGAGGAGAGGAAGGATGACGCAGGGAGAGTGTAAGGACGAACAGAGACGGACAGATGTATAGGTGAGCGTGCAAGAGGTAGCACGAGAGGAACGAGAGCGACGAGGAAGAGAAGTACCTAGGCGGCGGCGGCACGCGGCAACTTCCGACAAGCTAGCTAGCCTTTTCTACAAACTTTGGGAGTCTCTCTGTGACTCGCGTGTGCAACGCTGACATCATCGTCATGATTTGCCGTGTATCTACGAACCGACAACTCTGACCCAACGGTGAAAATGACAACCCGCTCGCGGCCCGCGGATCTGATCAGATCTGATGCACTATATTCGCGGCCGAAACTCTTGCTCGACGGATATCTGAATTTGTTGCGAATTTCTTTCGTAGGCATCGTTACGGTAGGTACAGCGCCGGTTTGAGGTCGGCCAAACGTT
The DNA here is from genome assembly GCF_021155765.1 of Diprion similis. Taxonomy (NCBI): domain Eukaryota; kingdom Metazoa; phylum Arthropoda; class Insecta; order Hymenoptera; family Diprionidae; genus Diprion; species Diprion similis. The sequence goes on from NC_060107.1 coordinate 50,838, forward strand.
GGCGCAAGGATATAGCATTGTGCGATATCGAAATTGAAGCGATGCTGGTCCAACGTTAGCTCGATGATACTTGCATTCTCGAACCGTGGCTAACTATACACAATACGTCATAATTACATTTCGCTGATATTGCCCAACCGTCGCTTGCCACAATTCCGCCAACGATGGGCCAACGTAATATCGACGGTGGTCGAGCGTTGGCGCAACTATACGGCACTAGACCGTCGCCGTCGCGTCCGCGTCGGTAGGCTGCGGAGCCAGCGGGCCAATGATGGCCCAATTGTACAGCGATTATAGGAACCGCACGCCAGGGCGTTGTGAGTTGGCTTCCACCGTGAATCCTCACGCTGTAATGCAATCGTACTTGATGAACTGGCCTCTCACCCTGCCGTTCTTTAATTCCGTCCATGCCGTTAGCGCTACACCTCCGCCGCGCGAACACGTCTATGGTCATTGTCAATGGTATGCGTGCATTCACGGTGTACAAATATAAGTCACACAGATGTTCAAACTGTCCAGGTACACGTGCTCGCAGTGATTCTGAAATGGGTAATTTTCTGGACACGTTGGTTGCACTAACACCCATTAATTGAATTACGTATTGTTGGGGTATTTTTTATTCGCTGCCTAGCATTGGAGGCACTGTGGGCTGATTCTCCATTGCGAAAGTAACGGACGTGTCCAAAAAATTAACCATTTTATAATGACTGCGGGCATGTATACCGTGTAAACGTGATATCTACGTACGTGTACACGCACAGCAGGGTGTTTCGGAATAGCGCTATCAAACTTTGAGAATTTTGAAGGGTTGCAAGGCCGAGAATTTTTTGATAAGCAACGCTGCCCCCGCGCTTTCGCGGTACAGGCCGTCAAAGGGGTTGCGAGCTGACCCATGCTGTCGGGCAACTTACGTGACATCGGACCACGTGTTATTCAGTTGTGACGTCTTGTACTCGCGAATATAGCGAATTACCTATACTTTCGCGCAGCTTGCCGATATTGATTCGATATAACAAAAAGTGCTGTATAATTCGAGGGTACAAGGCTGCGCGTCATTGCCTGCGAAAAGATTTCCGAATAGACGTCACCCCTGGTTTCATATTTTCAGCACAGTCTGATTGCGGGAGACGGAATACCTGAAACCGAATAAACGGAATTGTGGTGCGAGCAGGCATGCGTGGACGGTAGGATTCGAAGAGAATATACTCGATCTCGTGGCTGCGAAGCCTATATATATATTTGCGGGTATCTGTTTCCAAGCCCTTTGACGGCCTTTACGGCCGAAACGGGGTCGTCCGCGACGATGGATTTGCTTATCAAAAATTTAGTCTCCGCAACCCTTACAACCTCTTACAGTTTGGCACCACTGTTTTAAAAGACCCTGCAATATGTGCAATTGTTCCACGCGTGTGTCTGTACACGTGCATGGAGGTAGCAGGTGGGCTTTCGTAGCGGTATTCTCACTGAAATCACAGACTTACGAGATAGATTGATTGTGAGCGCTCTTACGAGCCGCTTGAAGCCGACATTTGAAGGATAGAAATATGCCGGGAGTACTCCTCTCTCTGGCTGGCTATATTTCTGGTGGGTATCGAGGTGGTAGAGGAGAATGAGGAGAAATCACGCGCCTATGTCTATGGCTGTTTCACTTCCATTGGCCCCTTGTCTCTCTCACCATGACGCCGATTGAGAATAGAGAGGAGTACTCCCGGCATCGAGCTCGGCATATCTCTTTCCTGTGTATGTTAGCTTCGGTGCCTCTTGCGGGAGCGCTCGGTTTATCCTTTAAGTCTATGACTGGAATATACGCTAAATGGAATGTGCACAATCCCATCTTGAGTGTGCCGCTTTGACGTGACCTTGAGTTAACCCCACTCTCGATCTACAGTCACCTACAAATATAAAGCCTTGTCTCGAATTCATGGAATGAAACGCACGCTAGATCGAATTCAGGCATAGCGTTGCGTTACAGTTAATATAGAATATGAGTATTGGTTGAATTCCAACCGTATTATTTCTGTAAAGATTATGGCATAACTCGTACATATATATTTCATAAATCATTGAGTGTTCGACTTACTTCTTGATACTTCTGCATTTTTTCGCCCGCGCGCGCGCAGTGAATTAGAAAGAGGCAAAGTCGCTATCTAAACCCTAATAGTCGCTATCTCTTGACGGTGAAGTGTACGTGGTGCATGTTCCAGGTAGAGTATAGGTACCGAGAGTCTCACTTGAAAGTGCCAACTCCGAGCCACGCGTCACCGTCATACAGCGCCACGCATGCACGGTTCACGTCCCGGCATTTGTCCGCTGCGCTCGGCTCTGGTCACGTAGAAGTTAGGCGTGTGTTGCAGTGTGTTGGCGCTGTATGGCGGTGACGCGTGGCTCGGGGTTTGCACTTTCGAGTGATACTCACATCAGCATTTCAGAGTCCACAAACTCGCCTGGCACCCTGGCATACCCCACGTAAGCTTTCATGCCTCCCGTTTTGCGAACCCATGACGGACATGCGCGGTAAGTGTGAGGCGTTGAGAGGAAATTATATACCCGCTCTATTGGCGTTCAATCACGGTTAACCGAGATCTGATCGCTGGGTTTTGAAAAAAAAAAAATTTCTTCCGATGTAGTTTTTTTTTTATCATCCTCCCAAATACGAAGTCTACAACGCATTGTTTTTGGGAAGTTCACGGAGCGACCGATTTACAATCAGTACTGATCACTCTACAAATTAGTAAATCGGCGACAATCACGACGTTTCGTATACTAGTGCTAAAATTACAGAGCTCACTGCCAACCTTTTTCTCACCTCTTCTGACATACAGGGCGAGTCACCCGATGTGTCGAGAATAGGAGGAGCTTAGTTATCGCGAAGTCTGCCCCTCCAGCCAATCAGATAAGTTATGGGATCCCTCGAGATCAATACCACTCTGACGTGATTACCTTTACTAGTAAGACTGTTGATAGTACGTGGCGCTATGAATTGTGTGCGTGACTCCGTGTGTCAGATAACATCCTCTCATCCTCAGCAGATCAAGTGAGTCACCTTGTATATAGCTTCTCAGTACGAATACATGCGTAGTCTTGTCGGTCTTATCTCATTTTGAGTAGGAATCAATTGTACGTGGATATGTAGGAACTGGTATAAGGTTGTAAGCACCATTATATGACTTTTTCCATTTTGTAACGGCAAAAGGTCGAATGATTTTTTGTTTCTGGTATTTAGGCTAAAAAGACGAAAATTCGTTCAGAAACGTTGAAATTTATTTTAGATTCTTGAGCTGGAGAGCTCATTTTTTGAGAGAATCTTTTTTCCGTCAAACACTGACGTTCAGTGGGTATAGAGAAAAAAAATTTTCTTGCTTGAACCACCCTACTGTATATATGTATGTATACATATATTGTTACAAAGGGTGAAATCACGCGTTAATTACCCGTGTTGCCCTCTTTCTAATGTTCTAGTAGCCATCTGTAACTGTAAGCTTTCATTTGTCACCAAATGAATAAGGTTGCTGCGTCAAGCCGGCAACATGATTATTTGAAAAACAGTCAATCTCCAGACTTGAAACGGAGAACCTCGTACTAAATATATTGACTTTGCATAATTCTTGTTGAGAGACTTCCTTGACTCGACGCTCACTCATTTCGGCCGGAGAAACCATTGATTTTCTCATTCTATTCGTAGATTCCTCCGTTGTAACAATACATCTATATATGTATATATTAGACTGTGCCAAATGAAGCGATTATTTTTTTCGGTCCCGTACGAAAATTAGGTTGTCTCTCGCAAGAAACAAATTCTGGTGAAGATTCAACTCGATATATCCGTTTCTCAGTTAGCGCTCGCGCGAATAAGAATTTTTTATAAATAGTATTGGAATCTTAAAATAATTATTATGAACAATATTTTATCACAGATAAAAATTAATGGAAAGGTTAAATGCGAGAAGCGTCAAAACGAACTAAAATTATTGTTACGAAAATCGTTAATCAATTGTACGTGGCTTCAAGTTAATTTACTTACTTAAAGTATAACAACCATTTCCTTGGATCATAAAAAAAGCTTCATAAAAAACTAAAATGAGTGAGTTTTATACATAAGAACTTTGTTTTGTAAGTGTTTAAAGATAAATATGAATGTAAATTTGGACAAAAAATTTGGTTTAATTGACTCCAGAAGAAAAGTGGCTGTTTTCTCTAACTCGAGCAAAGGTTACTTTTGCAGAGATTTTAATTCCCTACAAAATGACACCTTGATCGTTTTTCGATCGATCTTATTTAATGAGTTATAGAATATAGAGTTGGAACAAAAAAATTTTTTCCAAAAAATTCTTAGTTACGCGAGCGCTAACTGAAAAATGGACATATCGAGTTGAAACTTCCCCAAAATTTGTTTTTTGCGAGAAATAACCTAATTTTCGCACGGGACAGAAAAAAAATAGTCGTTTAATGTGGCACAGTCTAATAGATGTCGTTACTTATGCATAATGTATATCTAATATAGATATATGGTTTTTGGTACCACCTAGTCTACTTACATGCAGTACGTACGTTAAATCTGATAAAGTTGCGCTGACGCAACGCATGCGATGCGGACTAATCCGTGCAAATAAGAAAAACGGCCCCCCTTCCACACTTAGCGTCAACTGGATACGGATATAATAAACACTTTAATCTCTGAGATGTCAAACGCAGGGACTTCGTGCTTCGGCAAAGCGCGACTTGTTCGCCGCGCCGTTATATGCCGGGCATCACACCTACACCTTATATGAGCTAATAATCACGTCCACTCGTACACCTGTAATACATACAATACTACACACACCAATACGTATATGATATATGTACGTATGTAACTATACGTATGTCGCATATACTTTTATAAAGTGTGGGTTTGCTGACGCGACCCATGCCTATAACAGAAATTGTCAAACACGCTTGTAAATAGGTACCTATAGATAGATAGACGGATAGATGAGAAATTTTATTTGATCCTAGAGACGTAGCTCTCTGCAGAGGACCATCGAATATAAAGGTTATCAAAAAATTTCAATCGTATGTGTATACGTATACGCACCTACAAGCTATTAGGCTACACCCTACAGTCTTGAAATTAATATTACCAACGAACATTCGATCAGTTTTCAGTATTAAGAAAATTATCGAAGTAAGCAGCATGGAATTCATTCAGACCTTGCAATGTTGTAATTTCAGGCAGTAAAGAATTTCAGACGTGTATTCCATGCACTTATAGGTAATGATTTTTCGTATGTCGCTGTATTACATCTTGGCAATATCACGAAACCCTCTCTGATGTCTCCTCTACGCAGTACCAGTGTTGGAAACTCTAGCCGCGATCCAAATTTCCTACAGGTACCAGGTACCTAACAATACGCGGGGCATGTATATACCGATATGCACCGTGCACGAGTCCTGTCGTGTACAAGCAGCTCTCCTCGCGTGTAAAACGTATTTTAGCTTTTGATAACTCTTTCCGTGCGCAGCGTAGACCTGAAATATTTTTTGCCCTACTGCCGCTGCGGTACGCGTCTTCGGATCTACAGGCGTTTTACAGCTGGCGGTTTGTTTTTCGATTAAAATGGAGAGACCGTGTATCTCCAGCACTGATAAATTTCTACTTATATTGCGCCACTTTTATACCGATATTTAAGTATTTCATCCTTGAACTACCCATTCAAAATAATTACAGCAATTGGTGGGCAATTAGGTTAAAATATTCTGATCATGTAACTTGACGATGGAGGGTATAAGGCTGACGGTGAAAGAAGTTCTAATTTGACCATACTTTTTACCTCATACATACACAATTGGAAAGAATTGAATGAAATTTTTTTTCGCTTTCGACATTGCAATCATACATCCTTGCTTGTGTATCTTGAGTATAAGAAAAATGCAGTAGCATATAGCAGCTAGTCAACGGCACGTGGAAATGCGTGAAAAAGTTGGATGAAAAGAATTTTGAAAAATTCATCCGAATCGTCAGTTAAGTCAACTTGCGCATTAAACCGCTTTCATCCCCAATAGGATATGTAGAGGTAAACGTTACGCGTATCGAAACGCTGTAAACCGACGTCGGTGGGTGGATTGCCAGTGAGGAAACGCCCAAGACATCTACGGCGCAAGATGTTGATTTTTTCTGCACAAAGCTCTTTGTTCCCGAAGGTGTAATCGAGTCGCGGGACTGCGCGTGGCTGCTGCAGCCACGTTAGAAAGTCAGCCGGCGCAACGGTGCTCCATGCACAGATACCAATCTCGTTTCCTGACCTATATATAATACACACCTATTTATATACCGCATATACCTTTGTATGTCCGTGGGTATATCGTACTTGTTTCCTTGCGCAATGATCGGGTCTACACATAGATTTCACTGCAGTTGACGATGAGTTTTCGAAAATTGTTTCCTTTTGGTGCACGTATGTACGTATAACGTACAATGGTAGTACAAAATACCCCCTCAAGGCCGAAATCGCTGGTGGCCGGTTAAAAAATTGGCCCGCTTGATGCGAAATGCGATGAAAATACGAGGGGCACCGCGACTGGTTCAAGCTGCTTGCTCCCAAAAACATTCACTGCAATAAATAATATTCGGCTGGAGAATCAACTATAATATATAATCACATGTATGTTACCGCTCTGCAAGGAAGAAGGTCAGGTCGATCACGGCGATCGCAGATTGGTTGGGCAGATCCAAATCTCAAGGACGGTATACGGGCGTAGTTGTGACGACGATATATGTATAACGCTCTCTCCCGTCGGCAACTCACGAGTATTTTAAATACTCTACATACGTTCAAAGTTGGCAAATTTATATTGCTCCGAGCTCAAGACGGTGCACGGCTTAGAGGCCTGATAATATACCCCCAAGGTGACTGACTGCTTCGAAGTCAATTCTAGATGAGAATCTCACGGGGACAAAGTGTTGAATGAAAGTATAATATAACATTTAATGAAATGCGTATAAAATTTAACGAACAAGCGTCGAATCGAACTCCCATTGAGTAGGAACTAAACTAAAGCTTCTGCCCGGAGTCGTCGAGTCAACGCGCTATAACATTGATTAGAATATGACAATAAAAGAAGGGAAATCTCTGGAAGGGAAATTCATGGAAAACTTACAGTCTCATGTACGATCATACGCGTCAAACTGTACGGTATTATTTTATAACCATTCAAAACAACTTGGACGTACATCAGGTTATTGCGCGAGAAAATAATTTCCGAATTTCCATCGTGGCACCCTCTGAAAAGTTTGCTTGGGTTGAAAAAAAGATTCTCTGCAAAGATGTGCGTTCTATGTAACGTATAAAATGGCGCTCATTCGAGTTTTCACGTTTTTAAAAAAACTGAAAAATCGAATAAGCGTAATCTTAGACGTAACGTAGGTACAACGCTGATGTTGGAGATAATCTTTCTTGCAACCCGAATAAACTTTTCAGAGGGTGCCACGATGGAAATTCGGCCGAGTATTTTTTCGCACGACACCCTAATTGTATATACGTAGCTTTGATTTTATTAAGAAACGCGCTATTACGCTGATCGCACATAACGAATATATTGTTTATGTTCATTGTGACGATGTCGAAAACATAGTATTCTTCAAGTTTTGAAGTTGCAGATGAAAGCTTGAACCTGTGTAGCCGTGGATCTTGCAGCTCTCGTACACCAAGAATCGGCGGGGTGGTAGGAATAATATGGTATACATAGTCTACCGCGGTGAACCGGAAAGGTACACCAGCTGGAGTCGTGGTAGAAATGTCGCTGTGGCGTGGCTAATTTCAAGGACACGCGCTAACCCTGCACTCACTTTGTGACGAAAGTGAGTTGGCGTATGATATAAACGCAAAGCATATCAGTGGAAGACTTAACGCTCGTGCTTGTTGGTTTTTTCTTTCTCACTTCTTCAATGTCTCCAGAGTCGCGATACTATACTAGCAGAATCGCGAACATATTAGGCGGCTACGACAAATGATTGGCAACGAGTGCAACATTCGCTTGAAAATTTTATTACTGAAAAAAAGGGCTGACACTTATATTGACTATATCTAAACTATTTTCATATAAAGAATATATATGATCGAGCTATACGCCACTTTCCCATCATTGGCTTCAAAGTAATTTTTGCAGGTTCCATACTCGTTTCGGTTACAGTTCAACGTTACGTGACCTGCACTATTATTTATATTCCTTCAGAAATTACTTTATTGAACACATGTCAGGCAAACCACAACATATAATGTAGCGTATAGAAAATATTTCACACGATTGCTATCTACCGGGAGTTTTTTTTTTTTTTTTCTCTCTCATCGAAGGATAGCAGTGCTTTGCTTGCACACAGGCAACCGAAGTTACATTTCCAGTCTGTCCTACCATTCACAATCAGACGCGGACTCCGTCAGTCAGGTAGGTATATCATTTTCACGAATGGAAGTGAAAATCTAGCATGTAGCTTCGGTTGCTTATTTGCTGGCGACGGGCTGATACCCTCCAAGGAAAACACCCGGTATATGTCGCAGATTATTCATATTACACAAATGTGACACGTATAAGTATATTGGTTATTCACGCACAAAGCGATATTAGCTATCGGTATACAATGTATACGTATGTATATAATGTATACGTATGTATATTTACAGTTTATAGTGTATGACGTGAAAATACCATATACCGTACAAGGCAGAGTAAAGTGTAGAGGTGAGCCGGTCGGTGGCTGCGGTTGAATGTGCAGCGGTGGGAGAATAGAATGCGGAATAGCCTAGAATGCAAGATGTGAGCGGTTCTCGCTCGTGTCTGCCAGTGACTCGTTGTGCGCCTAGATTTTGCGTGCGCTAAAATCCGCGTTGGCTTATTATACATACGTCCATTACGCACAAATACATATCATTCGTCAGCTGTCAGCAGCTGATATATTGCAGACGCCATCAGCTTACTTCCATTTCTGAATCTCGTCTATACATAGTATATTAAACACCCACACATAGGGTGAGTGTGCAATATCAGCCACTGACAGCTCGATGTAATATTTTTTTTTGTATTAAAAAAAGTATATTGCATACATATATGTAATGTTTGATCATGAAGCTGAAATTACTTCAGGGCTACACTAGAAATAATATCAATGATACTCGACACTCTGATAGAAGTAAAAATAACAGAAACTAATTCGTGTTATAATTTTTTCCACAAGTTTGAAATTGATAGCATTAAGTAACGATGTATCGATAGAAAAATCACTATGTGGCAATTACGGGATAAGTTTGAAGGAACGGAGAGCAGAATGTCTTGGAAAATAGTTTTGCCGAAGTTATTCGGAAATTTTATCCCAAGAATATTGGGATGCACCATTCACAGATTATATGTCCACTTTCAAGATTGAAAAATATTCTCGGGTGAAATCACCTGTCTTACCCCCTTTTAACGATCTAGTAGTCATCGTAAAGAAAAGACATGTAGGAGCTCTGGTATGCTTAAAATAAGTAAGGTTGCTGCGTCAACCAGAATTATTGTAAAAACAGTCTTGTTACTGACTTTAAAGAACAAACATATATTTGCATTGAAAGCCTTTTCCCAAGCATTCAATTCCGCCTTTTTTATCCATTGATAAACTAACAATAAGCTCACGAACCCATATTTTATCCGTAACTTACTCGAAAATTACAACATATAATAAATATGCTAATGCTTGATAATGTATTACTGTTTGCTGATTTCAGAAAATCATAGATAGTTGCCAAATAACGAATTTTTCAAAAATTCGCTCTTACGTAACATGACGAGCTTCAATCTCATTGTATAAACATACACAATATATAAATTCAATGTGTAATATGAAGATAGTGAGTGTGGGGGCTGGCGGCTGTTTGGGCAGACTATGTATTACCTATAGATCTTCGGTGTCGAATATGGAAACGTAATGTACAAAGTGAATTCTTACCAACTAGATACTCCGTCGTCTGCCAGAGTGTAATGCGCATCCGCTGGAATCCGAGAGCCGCTCTTTGTCAGCGTGACCAACTACCGGGAATTTGAAATTTATACATGATGATTTGCAGCGATGTATCCAGCCTCAAAAATTTTGTGATCAACTGAGATTAAATAGTGAATTAAGATTAAGCGTTACAACTCTTTCATTCATTATTATTATTATTATTATTATTATTATTACAAGCTTAGATACGTGGTAGCCGGTTGTCAGGTATGAATTTAAAATTTCCATCGGTTGGTCACCCTGACAAATAGCTGCCCCCGGATTTTAGCGCATGCGCGTTCAAGTCTAGCAGACAACGGAGTGTCTGGTCGTTAGGAACTCACTCTGTATACACATACCTAGGTATTTACATACAACCCGTACGTATTACTACGGTCAGAAAGGCATGAGTAGTACCTCTGTAGGTACCTATATGGCTATATGTATGTATACATGACATATGTATACCTATTCTCTGTGGGACCCGAAAGATACGCGGAGCATATATGTAGGGTTCTCACGGTAGCATTTCGTTTTCTGTTTGTCTGCGTATTATCGTGGTTAGCCGAAAATTAGTAGCAGTATTTTCCCCGTCTTCCTTAATTTGGACGTAATTATATGTCAAGGCATACACAAAATCGCCTGACCATGACTCGTCTATATTTTCCGTGCAGTGTAAGATACGCGTGAGGATGAAATTGTTATTTATTTCCATGGAAATCGTGGGAGTGGGGTTAGAAATGTAAAAAGATCGGAAGATAGAAGCGCTGCGATACCGAATTTTCAAAAACACAGGAATCCATTTCAGAGAATTTTTAAATTTCGAAAAGTCAAGTAGGTATATTAAGCGAAAACGTGAAATCGTCAGAATTCTGAAGATTCTGTCTGGCTTGCTACAGGTACACATAGTATATTCTTATTCATTCCAACAATTCTATATTTTGCCTTTCTTATATACTTTGACTTTTTGTACATCTATCCACTTGCCACGTGATTATGCCTGATTCATATAATAATTACATCATATTATCTCATTATTATCTTTTCTCTCCAAGCTGAATGATAGCAATGGAATTCATATTTAAAATGATCGAAACGTGTCACTGCCTTCCTTCATTAGTTCGTCAGACTTCTAATTTCGGGTGCTTGCGCGGACATTAAACATTCAACAACTCTATAAACACAACTGGATGCACTTTGAAATCGGTCGGCGATCAATTGCTTGATTTCCGTAAACTTGCGAAGTTCACCGGTGAGTCTCTCGGGGCAGTTTTCTATGCCGTTCATTTCTATGTCGGCGCGCGGGCGTCGGAGGCGGCGAAGAAGAACTCGCGCTCGTTGCCGAGATTGCCTAAACTCCTCGGGGTCGACTTTCGCTTGCAGCCCCGGTGGTCATCGTGCCGGGCCATTTGAGCGTATAAGATATTATTATTTATCACGAGAGTGAACGCGGGCCCTCGCCAGGCAGTCGGCGGAGGCGCGCGCGCGCGCGCCCTCCGGGCCGGTTGTGGTTTTAAGAATGGTCGGCTAATGTAGGGAGAAGGCGGCGCTGTCACGCCACCAAATTAGTGACCACAAATCAACGACAATATGGCCTCCATTGTGCCCGTGTGCCCTTTTCCCGCTTCAACGTCGCGTATGCTCTACAAGCTTACGGCTCTCGCGGTTTGTATACCTGTAATCATTTTACACGCGAGTCCGTGAACACCGACCCGTGTGCCTGTAACCTGCAATGCAGCTATAACCTACCTACCTACCTACCTACCTACCTACCTACCTACCTACCTCGTATCAGGTATACCTACTAGGCGTGCATACGCTGCACGTATGGGTATAATAATACTAATAATAGGTACAATATCAACATGGAGATATGAAACCTGCAGCAGTACGCGACCAACAAGGTGTACGTTAAAAAATGCATTTATATACGTATAAGCTTATATGTAATAAGTATGTAATATATTCATGTCATACGAATCTATTGGGTGCCGCTTCATGTCCATCCTTCAGTTCATGTATCACGAGTATTCTACATACCTATGTATAATATAACGCGAGCCGGGTGATGCGAATCGATATAGTTTGGGTCGATGATCGATACCGTCCAACCCTTTTACAAATGTCCCAAAGTATGCAGGGTCCGAGAAATGCAATTGAAATTTACGGCGAACGTTTTTGAAATATTGTGGCTAAGACGCGTGCAACGCCTACAGGTGTGCGAGAGTCATCTCTCAACGTTGCCGTGCATCGCCGATAAAGTTGATCATTGATGAAATATAATGTACATATATTATATATATACGCATCAGAGGTAATTCAAAATTGGATGCTTTCGAATCGCTTCTGGACGATACGCACGTTTCGAATTACCTGATGAGAGATCGGAGTTGTTGAATTTATACCGATCGAAGGGTAAAATCACCCGTCTTACCCCCTTTTTACGATTTAGTATTCACCGTAAAGAAAAAACACATAAGAGGTCTCATATGTTCTAATTGAATAAGGTTGTTGCGCCAACCGACATTGTTGTAAAAACAGTCTTGTTTCTGACTTGGCTTTCTTGACTTTTTCCCATCATTATATATCCGCGCCTTTGAATCAGTTCTTTAAAGCTCAACGAACCCACATTTTATTCGGTAACGCGAAAGCGTTACGATACCTGTATTAATAAATAGAGTGCCGGCCGTAGTATGCAAAAATAAAAATGAGCGCCCCTGGAAAGATTTACGGCGTTGAGGTGTACCTAAATGTATAACCCTGCATACGTAGGAATATCATACGCATAATATATATATATATATAAGAACCGATTTCTACAGGTATAGTCTTGATCTTGATGTCCGACTGAACGAGTCGGATGGAAGGAAAATAAATATCCGCCATAATCCACTGCTATAGGCCTCAAGATTGGGATCTGTAACGACGATGACCGCGGTTTACAGAGTCTGCCGTGTCAATTACGTATGTATATTATACATCGTTCGAGTGCAGAGCGTTTTAACTCATGTATATCATATAAGGTATGCGGGCAGATTGTAGACGCCATTTTAGCGACCATTTTTAAATGTAACTTCTTCACCTTTCAATTCGCCCGTGCGAATAAATACGATCGCATAATGTGGCTACGGCGAAAGGTTTTCAGTACTCGCGCTATATCGCTGATCCGCATACATACGAGCACCCGCTACTCTCACGTAAACGAAAGAAACTACGGTATTCGTAAAGACTCGAAATAATTAGGGCAGCCGTTGGATACCCCGATGATTTGTAATGCGACGTATACGTCCGTTTCACCCTATCGTATTATATATAATTATAACAGGATACCGGAAATTTGAAAGCTTCCCGCATGTGCCTACATATAACTCGTACTCGTATTACATTTACTTGCATTGTAGCTCGTCCGAAACTTCCGTTTATCCGAGTATCTCGTTTGCGCGATCTGGGGAATTTTTCACCTACCGCAATGGCGATTGGTGTTTAACTTACGTGTAACCTGTAATAAGGTACGTCATACCGTATAATTGTCCGGCGATGTTTCACCTTATACGATGCCCGTAATAAGGCGAGCACTGCCACCTATTAGGTAGGTACTGCCGTATTGACGCTGGTGGCGGTGCGCGGTGGTTCCGCGCCCGCCGTCGTTATTATTGTCGTCGTTGCGCCGTCGTGACACGGACCAAGTGACTCGTGACAAATAGCCACTGTTGAACCGTCACACGCACCGGCACGGCGCAGTACCTCGTGGCTGATTGGAGCTTAACGGGGTCCCATCATGAGATATTGGTCCCCGTCGGGGTGGCTACCAGCTAATCCGTAATCCGTCTCCTATCTCGCCACCGATCCATCCATATCCCTCGGTCTCTTGATTGTCTTATTGTATTCCTTCCTGTACCGCGTAGATGCGAAGCGGATACCGATTATACCAAAATACCTGCAAGATCAGGTATACCTACGTATGTAGGTATGTATCTTACCTATATTGTATGTATACACTATACCTATAAGCATATACCTTTTTGACTACATAAGCGTCTTGTATAGATGTATTATAGTGACTGCCGTGAAAGTCTAATATACCTGGACAAGCTTATCCCCCTGGCTTCGTCAACTTTATCTCCGGAAAAACGCAGCAGGTAGTAGCGGTGGATGTATCGTAGAGGTATGTTATACCTGATACACATACCTGCAATATTATATTATATACATAGGTACCTACCTGCATCCGCTTATACATGGCACTCGACGTGGCTGAATATATGCTACTGACAGATGAAATTCCCTATATATCGATCGCGTGGCAGATCAACCGAAGAAAAAGAAAACAATAAATAAATTGTGGGATCAAAGATTATATTTATTTCAATACTCATTGGCAGATAATTTGTCCATTCAAAAAAATATTCAATTGTTCAAGTAAAAATAATTCCATTTCAAATAAACTTTTTGTACCACGAGTAAATAACTTATATGGAATGATTGAATGGCATCTGCTAACGACCTATATTTATTGGAACAAATATTTTTTTTTAATCAACCATTTTCTTCTTATTTTTTCGCAGTGTACAACATGCCGTCATTCGAAGAAACAATCTTACATTGGGTGTAATTGGTTTCGAGAATATCATTTGGTCTCGTGAAAAGTAGCTGTCATTATTTTCGAACCTACCTTGTAAAATGTGTGGCCGAAAACTGTTGGAAATAACGAGGAACCGCATCACTTGTAAAACCGAAAAGTTGATGACATTATAAATTAAACCTCTATGTTATAGGTGTTTAGGTTATTGGTAGGTATACCGCAAAAGCACCTCGTTTGATGCAAACTATAAGATTAATTGCTCTGAAAAATTTGTCCGTTGTTTCAAAAGTTACTCGATTGAAGACTGATAAAAATGCTTCTTTCGTGCGCAAAAGATATTGAAATCATTCTTTATTAGTATATACATATCAGATTTAATTGATACTGTAAAGCTTCGATTATATGGGTAGGTACGTGCGATTCTTTTGGGATGCAAATTAATCCGCCTAATTGCTGCGAAACGTTTTGTTCTCATTACGTCTGAAAATCCATTCTACCGCCAATAGATTGGCCACCCGTATATTCAACGACTTTTCTGTACAATAACTGCGGAGGTGTGTCCTGAGCGATACGCGGAGGCTTTTTTAAGCCCCTCTAGGAATAAAAATGTTCCATTTTTTTTCACTGTAATAGATAGATAAAGATGCCTTAGTTATAAATAGTACTTCTTTACTATTATGATACTGCCACTTGGCGACACCATTATGGTAAATTTGCTTAATGTAACTAAAATTTAATGATATTAAGCAGAACTTTGCGTGTTTCAAATATTTTTCGGCCAGAGTCACAACTCAGAGTTTGCTGCATTGTTCCTTCATCGTATCGTGTGCTCGTTTTTACCGGACTCTACTAATGAAGCAGAGTATTGCTATTTCACTAATTTCTCCGTTCGTAGCTATGGCGTGAACAATGATACATCTTGATATGAACATCACTGAAATTATCATTCAGCAATTTCATAACTAATTTCTGAGAGCCTTAAAATTTGTGGCGCTTGTGACAAAGGCTACGGATAAGCTTAGAAACATACCACGCGTGAGTTTCTCTACTGCAGGCCAATCGGGGCTAATTACATCTATTATATCCAAAACGTTGAGAATTGAGAAAACAAATAAAAAATTACGAACTGTACCACTTGTAGTTGTAGTAACGTCATGTATGTACATATTACCTACATGCATACACAATATGTACACCTATACATGATATTACGGGTTATTCGCCGCTAAGTGTACATGTGTACGAGAGGTTTACCGACAGGCAGTCTGGTTGCATATACCTACTATCCTACCTGTCTACAAGCAGTCAATAGATCTGCAAGCACGAGATAAAATGATAATTTTCATCAACGCTCTTTCACTGTCCCCATATCAAACGATTCCCATTCATTAATTTTCATTTTACTACGAGTATTTAGCTACGACGGCTCACAATATGCGTACACCAAAGAACGGTGCGCATAATAATACACGTTTACTGCGCATAAGCCGTAGAACACGGTCGTGGATGGGTTTCTTTTCTTAGTTTCTCGACTTTGGCTGGCCGACGTCAGCCAATTGGAGCCGAGGATGCTCAATGACGGCGGCGCAGAGCCTGCTGACAACGAGTCTCTTGCCGAGGCAATATCCTCTCAATATATTTTACGCTTATAGAAGCTTGCAATGAACATATATTCATAGAATCCATTATTGACGACAAGCATTTAATTCTTCACACTACAAGTGAAACTGCCAATCAGTCGAGAACTGAAATATGATATTTCACCTCACTTTATATCTAATGTTTTCCTATTAGGTTTTTAAATCGAATGTTTCAAGTTCATTAGCCTGAAATCGGATTGTCAGCATCCTGGATGTTAAAAGAATGAAGAAAAATTGATGTCAAAACGAACCGCTGATCGCCCAATATGCTTCCGTCGCGGTAAAGATCTTCGCAGGTTCACCTTGCATTCCGTTCTTTTCCACTGTGCTTAGTGTGCGATGCTACCCCATCACTTGAACAGAACAAGAAATAAAAATAAAAATAAAAATGTGTAACTTCATACAGATCTTAACGCATGTCATATTGCACGCAGGCTGTTAAAATCGCGGCTATTATACTTTCCATTTACACTTTCACATGTTTCGGTGCAATACCGACAATTTCCTTAATTCAATTTGAGTCCATATATACGCATTTGGGCAAAAATTCGCACCAGCCCGTGTAAAGTTCGGCCGAAATCTCTGGGCTAGAGCAAAATTCATGTAAATGCTTGTAAGCGCGACTAAATTTGAACGAGCCCGTATGGATTTCAATCTACACGAAACCTATAAGAAAATATTTCACAGTGTAGTTCGTATAGAAGTACGCATTCTCGTGCCTACATCCAGGTGAGGAATAATTCAATTTTAAACACCATAAATAATAAATTACACGTATACGTGCATACCTATATATTTGTGTGTGTGCGTGTATAAATATACCCCCCAGTTTTACCAGGTATAATTAGGGAGGGAGAAAGAGATATTACGCGTTTGCGCGTTGTGTCTGTATTAGTTCTATAATAACACCGAAAGATGAGATGCGATCTGCAGTATTGTTTACACGCACATATACTGGCACGCGTACGCAAGATGGATCAAGTATAATAGAGAAATAGCATAGGTTCAATAGGTCGCCGGCAATTATAAACGTGCAGCGATTAACATATTCTCGTCGCCTGATTTGCACATTCCTGGCGCCGAGGTAGAGACCTGAAGCAGGCTAGCAGCGCGGCGTTCGTGAATTAACAAAAGCAAACATCGGGCAAGAGAAACGCTGACGTTATATCCGCCGAGATGTCTTTGCGTAGGTGGAGCCCTCGGGGCGATTGGGTATCCACACAGACAATTCATACGAGTATATCTGGGCACGCTCAACATCGGAGTCGAATACTGCGAGCGAGGAGGAAGTCGTTACGAAAATTAAAATGATCGTACATTTATTGTTGTTATTTTTGAAAACGCGTATACGACGGGCACACCTTACAAAATTTTCTTGTACGCTATCGATATTCGTTAGTATTACTTTTCGTGTCAATTTCAACCTTCAGCAATACTCAGGTGAAAGTAAAAACATGTTTGGCGGCTCCCCCCCCCCCCCCCCCCCGCCCGCCACACCAAGAGAACAAAACAATCAAAAATCATATTCAAAGCGTATTATACATGCAGTTTGGATAGAAGGATATACTCGAAGTTCATGGTGGAAAAATGTTGTACAGAAAATGATGGCCCTAAATGTTGCTGATTCCAGTATATACGTTTCAAGGCAAAGACGTTATATAGTTGAACCGCGTGTAGCATCACTTCTAGATATAATAGAAAATACCGACGTTCCCGGTGCGTCCCGGCTGGAAGGGTGGGAGCACGTCTCCCGATGGGGCCATCAGCGTGAGTTAACATACCTGGTGGACTCACGGAGAACTCGCATAGCACCGTGTAACGTCGATGATTTCAGCATGACTCACCGTGGCACGTACTCGACTGGTGGCAGTGGCTTGGGTATGCCGAAAAGAACCAATCGCCATAATTTATTGGCATATTTTGATTCAAAGGTTAAATACCAAATACCAGAATATACCTACATCTTCGTTTCCTAACGTGCTCGGCTGAGTATCCGTGTGTGCGCGTGTGTGTAGACAGGCAGATGCAGTGTCTATTAGGGATATCTAGAACGAGATTAGCCAATCTGTTACCATCACTCACGTCCCAATTGCTTAGGCATTTTTTAATCTTTTTCACCCACTCATGCATACAGTGTATTTACTCTCCTGTAATCAAGTTTTAGGCGAAAAAAAACTTTGAATATTGCAAGTACCTACTACAAGTTCTCACTCCACTCATCGACGTCTGCTCACCTTGGAAGTAGGTGTGAAATGGAAAAAAGATAAAGTTTTCAAGTAAATCTTTGCGATAAGAGGTTTTCCGCGTCAAAGTCGTAGAAATAGATTCGCTTCGCTTTCTGTATGAAAAATATTTTCCTCTGTCAGTCAAGGTGGAAATGAATAAATTCAAGAACCCAACTATGAAAGATCCTGAAAGTTTCAATGCTCTTTCTCACTATTGAGGGGTGTCGGCAGATTTTTTAACGACTTGGAAAAAAAAAATTCTTTTAGGTTCCAAAATAAAAATAAAAAAAAGCAAATCCTAATAGTCCTTATCTTTTCATCCTTTGATCTTTCTTATTGAAAAAAAAAAGATTTTTCTGATTTATTTTGAGAAATATGCACAATATCAAAATTTCCCGAGACATGTTTTATTTTTCTCTTTTCCTTCAGCTTCTGTAAGGACTATTAGGATTTTTTATTTTATTTTTGCTTTCGAAACTAAAACAAAATGTAAAAAAAATATGAGGCAGCCGCAGCCCACTTTCTAATTATGATAGATATTATTTATTTTTTACCTAGAATCTGTGGAAAAAGTTGCAGAATTTTAAAAATCGCGTTTTTGTAGTTATCCCTTTTTTACACAAAACCGATCGTCGCGTCACCTGGATGAGTAGTGAAAAAATTATTTTAAAAAACAGGGCTTCATTTGAAGTGGAATTAATGCTAAAAAAAGTTATGCAAAGATCTGATGACGTGAGGCAAATGACTCCTCGATTTCACTTGGAATGCCCCATATATGTATATACACATCAGCGGGCGTTTACATTCATTATGGCGCGTAGAATTGACTCAAACGAGTCGTAAAACAGGAAACTGTGTTTCTCTGAAGTCATTGGAAATCTCCAAACATTAGCGTTCAAACATAGATTAGAGAACCACCGCGTCTGTCCATTGGACGTCTATCATTTATATACTTTATACGCTTACACAAGGCATACGTACGGACGTAGATACGTCATACATCCACGAGGCAACATAGGTATGCTACGTATAGTCGTAGAGACAGTAAATATAGCATATAAGCGATAATGATATAGGCGGACCCAGCATTTCTAATAATGCCGCCCCGAATGTTTCGTAATTGCAGTATCGACACTTGATTCCATAGCAGTACGGGGTCTGGGGTGAGTTCGCAAGTAATACATCTGTTAAATTGAGTAAAATCGGTTTAACAACGAGATACGCGTATGCGGTGCGGTATTCTTTCTTTACAATTCACGTTCAAGCTGTTAAACAATTCAAAAATTGACTTGGAAGCAAGAGGTCTTGAACCCCGTACCGAACCCTGTACCGCGTACGGTATTTTCGATTGCACCACATCTACATTATTCCTAAAAGGTCAAGTACAGTAAATTGAATAGCACTAGAGTCAACCAGCTATAAATAATTAGATGAGGCCTCACACGCTGCAGAAGCAAATCGGTAAGCGATTGTGAGGTATATCCGAAATAATTTGTCAACATTCTATTTTGCAAATTTTTGATCATTCCATTTTAAAGGGATTGGAACTCGAATACAAATTACCTTGGATTTTTAATACAGAACTGAGTGTCGCTTGCTTTGACCCAGTGTTTATTACTTCCAGTATCATGTAAATTAATCTTACAGTTTAGATCACCAATAAATCACACCGTGTCTCAAGACAACTTCAACGTACCTATGCGAGCATACCTCCTACCCCTCCTACCTACTATTTTTCTACAAGAGCATAACAAGCTGGCCGAGTACATACGTCTGTCGCGCATAAAAGTGAGCTGCTATTGTTTTCTCTTATACCTATTGTTGTCTGATTTTAACCGATGCGTCTTGGTAAACCGGAGTAACGTCGATTATGACTCCCCTAATTCTAGCGGATCAGGATTAAGGTTGGCCGTGCTGGGGATTGACTTACGCCCATTGAATAACACACCGCGCTCACAGCGTGGCTACCATTGGTTAGAGACTGCCAGAGCCAACCTTATTCCTGACCCACTAAGGCCAGAGAGATCAGAATCGATATTACCCGCGTACAATGGTACAATATAAAGATGAAAATACTTGGGATATCGTTTCCAAAATAAACTTAATTCCTCCGAACGTCAATTAAGTGCGTGTTTCACGTAGTCTCAACGGCTCCGCGCACAGTTGTTATAGATGCAGGGGAGAGAAGCATTCAGACGCATGCCGGAAATTTGAAAGGAGATCCTAGAATCCCTTCGCCCCGGTATCAAGTTCTGTACAAACGATGACTTGGAATGATCAGCTGACGGATTGCTACTGCATTATTTCGGATTCTGCGCGTAAGTAGAACCGATACAGACAAAGCGTTAAAAGCCAGGTACACACAGTCTTGTGAATAAGGATCAGGACGAGAGGGAATACACGACGTTTTTATCCATATTCCAGCGTGTATTATGCACCTAGATATATAAAAGTGCGTTTGAGTACTCGCGGGGGTGGTAGATACGTCGTATCTTCCTTCCATATTTCCATGGATTCCTATATACATATAGTAGATACATAGCTACGGTGGCGTGGCCCACCAACGAGCCTGATTTACGGCATCCATTCATTCTAATCGCCCAGCATCTTACAACCTCGCAAGTCTACCGGACGGCTGCACTTTTCAACTTGCTCGTCACGCCTCCGAGCCCTAAGACCGTAGCTAATTGAATATAAAAATGCAGAGATTTGGTTCAACCCATACAAAATATTTAATTGACTAGCCCCCTCCTACTTCTTTGCACCTTTCCCCCCTTCCCACACCAATATGTATGTGTGTGTGTGTGTGTACGCCCGTACATAGGTATAGTGTAGCGAGAACAAAAGGGCGGGAGTGGGAAATATATATATATGTACAAACATTATACATGTATAGAGGGATGAGAGGGAATAAGGGGGAGGCAGCGAGCGGTTTTTTATACATATATAGAGAGAGATAAAAATACATATATATATACATATATAGAACAGGAGTAACAATGAACCCATTCGTATTCCCTAATAAATGAAGCTCTGGGGGCATGTCCAGTCCGCGAGTAAGTAAATCAACGTCATCGGCGAGTTTTGTATCCCTATAGTCACTTTTTTGCCAGCACACACCGGTATTATACGCATCGTATACCCGCGTATCTATCCTGCAGGTTGAATTGTACATATGCATAGGTGTGTGTGACAAGTGCCTAGACAGAGATAAGTATGGATACTCATGTTAATGTACAAACAGGTAACCGCTACCTCGCCGGAACACGATGTGTCCTTGGAGGGTGGTCCGTCTTCCTTGACACCATACCGCGACCAACCTCACGTCCAGTTCTCCTGATGTGCGATATTGTACGTACTCCGTACGGCCGACTTCGACTCTACTCTGGGATCCGACCAATCGATATATTTCGTATGGGGGGTAGGTATGTATGGTCGGAACAGCTGATCTTGCGAGCAACTTTTTCTCATTGTTTTCATTCGGCTTCTCGATTGTTTGGATCATATAAACTTTTCAAAGGAAAGGGTTCAAATTTTGACGGTGCATTGCTCTTTAGTAGCGGAGTTTAGAAAAGTTACTCGTATCTCGAAAATCACCAAAAAATGTGTGGTTTTGTGACACGTGTCACTATTTCTTCCTTTCCCGGATTTCGCGGGCCAGAAAGCGCATAGTTGAGATAATCTGCGTAATTTCGACAAGAATGAGAAATAAAATAAGCCATTGTAAGATTGCTTTCGTGGAATACCGAGGTTGTTAGACGAGAACTAGGAATGACAATAATTTCGTAAATAAAAGATGTTTTTACGATCAGCTGGGTGATGGCCGAGCACGAGTGCCTCGGTTGGCGTGATCGCCGCAACACGACGTGGGAGCATATCTTTTATTTCCGAAATTATTAACATTCCCATTGCAGTCCTCATCTAATAACCTCAGTATTGCAAGAATATCGTCTCAAGACGGCTGATTTTACTCCTCATACTTTTCGGAATTCTCCAAGGATGTCAACTATGCACTTTCTGACCCCTGGAATGTGGTAAATGTGGAAATAGCAACATGTGTGAGAAAATCACACATTCTTACGACGACTTTCGGGCTATGCGTAACTTCCTTGATTTTCGCTGCGAAAGTACGACGCACCGTCGAAATGTGAACCCGTTCCTTTCATTTGTTGTCTTAATATGGGAAGAAGACGAGTCAGTTTACTCGGTCGGTAAAGTTAGGATTGCTACATGACCTTAATCTTCTTCCGAAAACACGCGTCTGCGACATGCACTTGTATTTAACGTTACATTAGACCCGATGATGCGGTATCACTTGCCGCGGCTGTAGAGCGTAGGTACGGACACCACTTACCTATATCTTTATTCATTGATAAGAAACCGCAAGAAAATACACGAGCCTCAGCCCGGGTTCTATTGACACTTGCGTGTTTGCTAATGGTAAACCCGTATATCAAGCCCGTCCCAGGTCTCCTTACATTTCCAGGCATTCATATATCTTACATGCTATGGTACCTAATAAAATTTCTTCGAACCGTGATCGTGCTGCGATATTTATGCCCTTGTACCATCGAGCCTCCAAAATCAGCAACGAACCTGACGTACAGTATCGTTAAAAAGTTTTTGCCAGGTGTGCCATCCTTGCTTTTCACGGTATAGTTGAACCTCGATACTACACGTGGAGCTTATCATTGTTTCGGGTACTGACAAAATGGCCCCAGATGTCCGACAGCTAATAACCGACACGCACCAGGATCGTGTCATTTGACCTGGCAGTGAACCCAACGTCGGGCGAGGCAGAATTTTTTTTGAGATCAAGATTGCGTAGCCTGCACCGGCGAGACACTAGAGAGTTTTCAATGCCTAGCACAGCTAACGTCAGTGCCCGGAGTATCGGTGCCCGCGGAGGTCCGACCGTAAGCCTTTGGGATTCAGCCCGAATTTTATATTCCTTAGACATTCATCGTTTGATACCTCCAAAATAAGCAGGCATGCTTAGCGGCCAAAGATTCCAAACGCTGTTGTAATTACACGTATTTGCGATTACCCACTGCGCTTATGTAAAGCTAACCCAACCCTATATGTATCTAAACATATATACAAATACGTATGTGAGTGTCAGTAAATATATATGTATACATACACAAAAGACTGTGTAGACTGAGCCTCATCGATGTATCATCGTCATACTTATACCGCGCGCAAATTACACCATTACAGAGTAATACTTGCAGCGATTTGGCCCTTTCTGCACCGCGATGCGGTATAAGTAAAGCTGCGGATGTTGCACGTCTATATATCAATTTAATATTGTATATACATATAATATGAATACTATATATGTAGGTATATGTTATACATACACATCCACACCTATATATACACACACGCGCGCGCACGTATACATGTATATGGAGTCTTTCATAAACCTATCCTACCATCAGATGTATGTACCTACATAGGTACATACACCGTCTGGCCAGGCTATATCCATAGGTGCAGAGTTTGAAGATTTTTTGTAGTGAATAAGAATCGAGGGTGAGCGTCCCACAGTTCCGCCGGACGTCGGCGGAGTGAACACGCATGAATGTGTCGATGCGTAGGCAATATTTACCGTATACTTGAGCCGTACACGTATACGAAGAGCGAAAGGCTGAAGGCGGTGTGTACCTATACGTAGGTATGGTTGGGCGGGCAGACAAGCGAGCAGGCAGGAAGGCAGACAGGCGGACGGCACGCGAGGTCGTACGTGGCCGAGAGAAGAAGAGGCAACGAATGGTAGGACGCCGAGGGAGGCCATTAGTCCATTTAATTAATTAAAAGTGCATTAGTCGAGGCCGTGGTCTACAGATATATACCTTGTGCATACACGTACGTGTAAGCATACCTACATACGTTCAATTGACGGCGTGCGCTGCACCGGAACTAGATATATCTCTACCTGGCCTTTGCCGTATACGTATCGCTTGTACATACTACCATACTACCATACTACTACACCACTACATTGTATACCTTATGCCTGTGTATAGTACTACATATGACTATACCTCGGCACCTATATCTGCCATCGCTGCATGAAGGAGGGTGACTATCGCTCTGCGCAATTACTTTCGTCAACATAAAAAGTTGACGGGCAAAATGTCGACGCAGCGCGCCTGTATGACCACCTCGGACATGCGTTCTGTATGTGACTTTTCGTCATGCCGAGCCGAATGCAGCTACAGGAGAAAAGGCGTGGGACGTGTTGGGGGAACAATAAACGCGTGTACATCATATAAGTATGTATACAACCGTATCAGTTTAAGAAGGGCTTTTACATTTGGCTTCATCTTTTATACTTACTCGTATACATACATCCGATGTTTTCGGGGATCACACTGCGAGCATACGGGATTCGGCGTATGAGATATACGCACTGATAAAGGTACGACTATACCTACGCACGGATATCCCTCCTGAAATAAATGTCGGTACATAACGTGAGCTTTGCACAATTATTTCAGACGATTGCAAAACGATGTAAGAGTGAAGCGGTTCAACGTTAAAATTTTTCGGAATTGCGTGCGCACTTCTTTTCAGGCGTGCACGTGACACGTTTGCGGCAGTACACTATACTAACGAGAAAAAATTCTGGTTGAACCAATGCAAACGGCGGTTATGGACGAGGAAACGTATATTTTGTTACACAAATCGAATATCTGTTGACGCAATTAAATATTTTTTTGCAGACACAAGGGGCGAAGAATCATTTAATAGTGCTAAATGATAGCTAGTTTATGTAACAAAATATGCCTCAAATATTGGTCATAAATTTTTCGAACATAATGTGGATTCAAATTGTTCGGTAAGTATTACGTAATCTGCTACTTCTTAGGTTACGGACTTATTACTTACACGCAATTGTTTCCGTCGATCGTTAATTATTATTGCGGGTACTGCGATGGGCGTTCAATAATGAAGCACACGGCGCGGGAAATATCCAGTAATCCTGAAATTTTCAGGAACTTTCAAACATTGAGTGTATCTCTAGTGAGATTGTGTTTTTGAAACTGCTTACGTCGATGGAGCTACTAGACGGTAATCTTTTCACGATTCTTATACAATTGCGTGAGAGCACCGCAGTCTTATGAAAATCGATGAACGTAAAATAATAATGTCATTTGTCAACTGCTTATAGTACACTTCGAATATACATGAATGTGTAACGCGAGGTTGCAATCTAATCACAGTACCAGGTGCCGATGATTACCCCCGTGTACGGGGATCAAGATGAGCATGGCAGCTGACTCTGTGCCGCGTAATCAGCAATAATACTCAGCTAATGCACTTCCCCTAATCGTACGGGTACTGCCCAACACCGGAAGACTGTCTAATCGTCCGGACCCACAGCTGAGTTTATGCTAGCATGTAGGCACCTACGTTAATATATACGTATGGTATACGGTATACCTATACGTATGCGGAGATACGAGTCACCTTCTTAAATGTTGGGTCGCCGGACCCTTCCAGCTTTTCAGTGACTCACAGGACCTGCCACTTCGTTAGTAGTTCCCTGTCACTTTTCATTACTTGTATTTTATTAATGAGCGCCATACACGAGAATAGATACGCCTCGACCATGCTCTTCCGAGCATCTGCGATTTGCCAATGACGCCCATGAACGTAGATATGTATACCTTATCTCTACGCAGCTACGGCTGGATTTTTGTGAATCAATTATCAATTATCTCGTGAATCGTACTTACTCGTAGTATATACCCTTATTTACAATGTTATCACCATTGCGTTCCCATATCAAGGATGAGCTTGTGCAGTAGCATGATATCTTGCAAGTTGAATATTAAAATATCACCATGTCGCGATGTCGTATAGCTTCGATGACTCGTACACGTGGTTATAGACGATGATCAGATTCGGCCAGGCGTTCGCTTTTAGAACCTCTCTGTTGTCCGTCCTTTTCTAGCCATTCAAGTTGGGTATTACGCATCGTACAGTGTTATACGTAGTTTTCAACTAGATACACCGGTATCACGGGGCGCGGTTTAACCCAATTAATGGTACGCAATTTACCAGTGCAATAAACCTACTGGATATGTTAGACCATTTCTGATTGCGACGACATCTTTATTTTATTCGAACAATAAATTTTGTTTGACAATGAACGTTAGTTTTTGCGGAACTAAAGAAGATCATACGTAGGTATAATATTTTTAACCCAAGTCCAATAGGTGCTTTATTACACATGCATGTGATTCTTTCCCACTTAAATAACGCGTAAAAAACGTCTATTCGATGCATTTTGTTTTCGTTTTAGTACGGTTAAAAAATTTAAATATCTGATAAAACATTTGTTTTCGTAGACCTCC
Source organism: Diprion similis (assembly GCF_021155765.1). NCBI lineage: Eukaryota > Metazoa > Arthropoda > Insecta > Hymenoptera > Diprionidae > Diprion > Diprion similis. The sequence goes on from NC_060107.1 coordinate 77,642, forward strand.
GAAGGTCGACTTTAGACTGCAATTTTGAGAAAAATGTAACTTTTCACATTGATATTTGATTAGTGGGTGGCTCTGACGTCGAAAAAGCTGTATTATTATTTTTCCAGACAATTCAACCGTCTACATGATTATGTTCATGTAAGACCTAGATGCGATTATTTTTGGAAAATTTGCGAACAAAACTGTGGTGAGTATATTCTGTACGCAACGATACACATGCCCGTATAAATGATTCTGAGGCGGCTAATTTTTTGGTCAAGTCGGTTACGTTGGCAACGCAGAATCAGCCTGCAGTGCGACCACCGACCGGCTGCTGCGGGTTCAGTTTACATTGCCAACGTAACCGACGTACCATGTGTATATGTTCTCGAAGTAGGAAAAAATCAAATAAGTACTGTGAGATACTTCTTACAATTAGCCTCGAGCTGAAAATCTTTTCGAGAGGTTTTTTTATAGGTCGAAAACTAATATTTAGTAGTCCTTCTTCCAGTAAGGTAAAAAAACAAAAAATACTATAATTTGAAAGTCTTATATACATATGCACTATTATATTATACATATATTATATGCGTAGCGGCGAGTAAATGTAAATACCACAACACCTCGTCCGTGCCACGGCCGATTATCACCGGAGAGCGTGACCCTATAACTCGATAAACGACGCCACGTGCCGGGATGTAGTCGAGGGTGGAGAAGAGGTGACAAAGGGCGGAGGGTAGCAGGCGGTGGGGATAGACGCAGAAGGGACAGCGTTCCTAATATCCTCGCGTGCCCATATTCATTAAGCCGTTTCCCCAACCCTTACAAGTTGTGCCTGGCATATCGCCCGTTTATAATACACTCTATTCGCGCAAGCCCGAGGTCTTGGAAGTTACGATCCGAATTAGAACATCGAGGGCTAGAGAACAGAAGGGTACAACCAACGATTTTTCGACTATGGACAAGCTTGGTGCCGGAAGAGCGTGCATCAGTTTTACTATTGGAGCTTCGTTAAGCAAAAATTCTGAAGTTGTTTTTTCGGAAGAGCGGAACTCGGAGTGCTTTTCAATATGATACTGCGAGAGCTGCGTGAGAAACGAAAATTAGAAAAATACGCAATACGCTCTTAAATGCAAAATGTCGCAGAACAGTCACTGCCGCAAGTTTTTGCGCCCCGCTGGTTGAGGTAAAGTTGAAAGAAGCGGAAAAATGCCAAATACTTGACTACCGGAAAGGCGTAGTAATGTTTATTTCCAAATAATGGAAGTCACGCTTTTGCGACCACACAAGGCAAAAAAGCATTGATTTTAAGCCTGTCTGCGTGAACGCCTTTGAATTTACACTTATGAATCTCCAAAGTTGAAACTGCTGATACGTCCTTGTGGCGGTATAATTAGTTTTTAAGGGTTACGCACTTCTAGTAAAACTGACCGCACTCTGCCATGTGTAACTAGGAATGTTTCTCGGTGTACCATTATAGCTTGCGTGCATTGCAATACAGGGAAAAATTAACACCAAAGAAATAGCCTGCGTACCTATGCAAGCTGGAAAAGTATATGCACGTCTTATTGTATACACTATGCAGTATGCATGCATGCGAGCTTACTATAATTACACTACTTTTTCACATAGAATAGTTGATCCTACAAGGCTATAGGTTCACAAAATTACGAACCAATTTTCGGACACTCGCGATACTCAACTATTTTAACCCTGTCAATTATCATCAACGGATTTCTGTAGATGCTATACCTCTCCGTCACTGACTTTCCTCTTCGACTCTTCTCCAACCTGTACGACCTATACCTGGGTGGGTATAATCCGTGCCTCGCAGGAGCAAACGCGTTCACAGCGAGAGCAACTCACGCTCACGAAAGTGTCTCAAATGTCAGCGTGAGCTATAGTACCTACCTACGTCTGTTCGTGCCAGCCGTGCCTGCTGCCACCGCTGCCACCGCTGCACAAATGCCAATTGGTTTACGGAATGCTACGGTATTTATGTGCATCAGTGGAATATGCTATCGTCCCTCGTGCACTGTTCACCAAGTCAACACTCCCAAAGGATGTTGCCCATTTTAAATTGACAATTTTTATTGTCAAGTTATTGCTATAACTTCACCGGTTCCCAAAGTTTGAAACGATTTTGTTGGTCTGAAGAGAAGATAACTGTAAAATACGATCTTCTAACTGCGTTGGCACCCGATCTTCCTTTTTGGGAGACGTAAAGAGTGGCGGAGAAAATCATTTGTTTCTAATCGTTACTTTGTAAGAAACAATTCATTGAATCTGTGACATAGAGTGTGGAGGGTAAAATCTGGGTTATATAGGAAATGCATGTACGTATTATATAATGATGTCATCGTAAACATATATTCACGATTACTGCAACCAGTCATTAAAAATTAAACGCTCCCTGGTTCAATTAACAGATTATGCGGTGAATTGAACATATTTGAAACTCGAAGTATCGAGTTTGTTTTCTTTCAATTGCTATTTCGGTCAATCTTGTTGCGTAAACGTAAATTTTAACATGTGCCTGAAGAATTTTGATGGATATTCCTGCGATACTTTCAACGCATATAGCCTACGTCATGGTATATCTACGTTACTGCATCAAAATCTAATATTCGCAGAAACGGTAAGACTTACCCGTTTTTTTCTCGTGTACCTTGATATGGTGGCCAACCGAGATAGTAACTGGGGCAGGACGTCTGACTTTCGTTATACGTATAACTTGAAATTAGGTCAATCGATATAAGTTGCGTGCTCGCGCAAAAGTGACGTCTCGCGAAATATCTATAGCATACGAGACGGGGGTGAGGGTTTATCTTTATATCATGTAATACGAATTGCGGGATGGGAAAAGTAACTGGTCGCGATTGCCACCTCGTTCCATCGGGGGCGCTGTAATTGGTAGCGTTACGTAACAGGTCAACGCCACTGATATGTAAAGCTGATTGACGTTTTTGAAAATATGCGCCGTTCAAGAAAATACACTGTAATTTAACAGTCCAATTCCGAACGAAGATTTGCGGTATCATTTGCTGCATGCAAATGCCATTAATAACATGTGCCTGTCATCAGTGTACATTTCTAGAATTCGAATCAATCAGTCCCGAAATATTCAAGGCACGAAGATGAAAACGTCTGACTGAACGAAGCAAAACAGCGCGGTGGTTACGGGTGGGAAAACGCAGATTTAATTGCATTTATTGACATTTAATTTTAGTTACTATATCTACGTTTTCCCACCCGCAACTGCCGCGCCGTTCTGCTTCGTTCGGTCAGCGTTTCTTCTCAGTGGGATCGTTGTCAGAAATCACTTGAAATACGGTGCGGTACTTCGTACAGTAGTTATAGTAACGGATAACAGCCAAGCGTGGCAGGAGCATCAATGGCAATGCTTAGCTGGTGAAATGTAAAAAAAAATAACCGGCACTATTCACTGAAACTGGATGAAAAGTAGGACGTAAAAACGCAGATGTTCATTGAGCGGGTAGTGAGAGGAACGAGTAAAGGGATGAAGAGGGCTGGAAAGAAGCAATGCGGTGAAGATCTACTTATCTCGTGAATCTAACGCGTTTTATTCATATCTGAGAGACAATACTGAATAATTTTACCATAAATACGGTACTATAGTGGGCGTAAAATAACGATAATGCAAGTGAATAATGGATGCGGAGCTTCGTTACCCAGGGCGGGTGAACGGTAAGATAGAATCTATGCGTCCGCCCGTACGCAAAGTGCAGGCCTGCCATCCATTTGACTCGGCCGCGAACATCGTCCAGGCAGTCTTTGCTCTTTCGTACGAGTTTGTCATGCATGTACAACCGCGGACATACACACACTGTGCAATGCAAGCTTATCACAGCATCCCTGCAATTATACCTAATATACCCCATACTTAATAAAGGATACTTCTGACAAGTACAAAGGAACTATCTCTTTCTAATTTTGTGGAAATTACTTTTGCGGAGGAAATTTTTATGTCGTGGTATTTTTATACAAACAACCGGTTCCTTGTTATAATTGAGCGCACCGCGACTGTTTTTCTATACATTGGAGCTCGCGGCGTGTACCCTTATTTCATATAGTTAAATATAAAAATGTGGAAAAAACATTATTTGTAAAGATTTTCGTAAAACAAACCAATTTCAGCAACTAGTTTATTCTAAACAGAGCTGACAATTAACCAGAAGAAAATGTCTACTACAATTATAAATCTTACATCTCGTAGATTACGAACAAAGGAAACGTTGATTCGTAACACGCATTTTGGAAAATGGACTCAGCAGGGACCTGCGCGAGGTCTATTCGGCATTTCTCCAACAGGGTTACGAAAAAACGATCAGTGCAACGACCTTGAAACAGTTAAACGTTTGCGTTGGCAATTCTATTTAACCAGCCAAGAATCTTTAGACGACATGTCACTCCTGCATGAAGACGTTTGATTTTTGTTGATTTTTTTCTTTATACCTAGTACATACGTATTATATACGGACCCTGCTATGCTAGTCATAATTTCTTTTATAAACCATACCAAAGGTGCGAACATTTGTGAAATATTTCCCGGTGGGCATATCCAAGTTAATACTCAATACTTTTGTTCTCGACAATGGAAATGGGCAGAAAACCGGGGGAGGAGGATTAAGCATGCAAACTTTCATTAATTAATAACATGCTCGAAGTATACGGCAAGTTAGGTCTGAGACTCAGGGCTCGCTATGGTTAAATAAAAAATGTTTGGCATAGGATACAGAAAAAGGTGAAAGCGAAGCTTCGGGTCAAAGGGTGTGGTCGCAGCATGGATTGATTCTGTTACCTCGCGACTGCGCCTTGCAAAAAATGAAACTCCCTACTACTATGGCCGCCACGATGGCCGTAAGGTTTACACTTCAATTCAGAAAATCGGAGACAGAAGCATCAGAAATTAAACCATGTCCTGGGAAGTGCTGAATGTACCCGCATATACATGTATCAGAAGTGTACATTTCGATTATGTCTTGCATGTGATTCTTGCAACACGATTCCTCTTGTTTTTCGATTCTTGACTATTTTTCTAATTCTATGATCTGGTGTCCACGTGAAATAAAAAATCTCAGTCACGGCACAGCTAGGTATAATTGAACTTGAAGTGCGATACAGGAAGCCTGTGGTTCACGATAATCGCTTAAAGAAACTCAACTTGTGGCTGTCCGAAAAATGTGAATAATTAATTCTCTTTGCCCAAAATATTAAACAATATTTAGAGAGCCCTTGCATCGTGTAAAAAACGAGCTCGCTTGAATATTCAAAAAGTGGCGCTCTACAGGCATATTTTTCCCCTACCAAATACACTTAGTTTCCGGCAAACCGAAGACTAATTATATGTGCACATAGTACCTATATGCATATGATATTTCAGTATAATATTTCACTTGTTCATTTCGAACGAGAGCTTGGAACACGTCTGATATGAAAATATTAATATGTATATATATATATAGCAGTAGGTATATGGAGAGAAAATGGTAAAAGTTAGCGGGCTGAGCGGCTGACTGCGCATACGTGATCTTAGGCGTATCTCACGCAGGTTACTAAGTTAGTCATTCCAAGTTTCAGCTGTTGAGAGTGGCTGATGGAGGTTTAATAGGTGATGCAAATTTTTTTAAGCTAACGATAGGCCGATCTCAAATGATTTCCCTAGTAATTCGAGAAGGCTTGACAAACTGACAGATGGAGGGTAAGTGAGTGCTGCGAGTAAGCAAAAAAAACAGAACCTCAATTCAGTACTCGACACGGAGAACTTTGACAGCTTATGCTCCGATTCGAGTAAGTTGGTCCCCCTGTCTTGTGGGTGAAATTATTGCCGTGGTACAATCTAGCCGACCAATAGAGTTCAACAATCTTGCGCATGCGCAGTTAGCTGGTCGCTCAGCCTGCTAACTTTCACCATTTCCTCTTGGCAGGTTTATTATACGGTGCAGATATACATCCGGCAGGTTCTTGCTATGCATGGCCTTAGTAGAAGGGGCGTGGGATCGACCCGAAGGGTCGGTATATTATAAGGTAGGGTAAAAGTATGGAAGACGTGGGTGTCCGCATCCCAAAAGATTCCGAAGGCGTTATTAACACCGATACTCGACCTACGACTATCGTCGACATGATTACACGCATTAGCACTCGCGGGACACACGACCCTTGATCGTATAGTCCTCGGAGTAGACCAGAACGCAATTAAATAAAACTCTGTGAAAGATGGGGGTCTCTGTCGTTTTCTTCGAACGGCGTTGTTTGCTCAGAATCCGACCTTGGGTTTTATACCCCTTCATTGTGGGTAAGGAGTTGCAGGTTACAGATACGTACCTATATTACCTATATTGGTGGTGTATCCCTCCCACAACTCGTGTATAACATCTACCCACGTAGCTAATATCTCTGCGCGCTGCACCCCAATCAACACGACTACGGCGTCGTAACATCTAACGGCTTACACGAAAATCGGTCATGCATTCAACATATCGAATTGCCATAGTAGATGCGATTATCGTATAGGCGGAATATCGGAGTACACTTACCTAGAGTGGCCTATAACGAACTCTAGCGCATATATATATACGATGTATACGTGTACGTATAGGTATACGATACGATATGTATGCTCCTGGTCTGCAAAAAGTCTTGTATTTGTGCTAGTACGTCGTCGTAGTACTCGTAAGGATTATATGCATCCTATACGATCATGCCAATCCAAATCTGACAAATTATTTAGAGACTTTAGAGTGCTTTGTATTTCAAGAATACATGGTGTTTTCGCCGCGGTTATATCGTATACATTCAATAGATGTCTTACAATGCTGCGAGATGTTAGTTGCGCAGTGCGTTCTGCCTCCGATCTACAGCATGAGATAAGCGGATGGATGGATGGTGTGCAGGTACTGGATTATGAACGTGTCGCAATGCCAAAGACGGAGCTGAACGGATCGCGTGACCGAATAACAAAAATTTGTCTTTGCGGTACCACGGCCCCGCTTGATAAAACTTGGCTGCGCCGCTGCGTATTTTAAAAATTCACCTTTATGCAATTCGTTAGAAACTGCCCAGACCCCCCTCTCGCAATTTCGCGGTCTGCATGACTGCACTATCCTAGACATATAACCTATAAAAGTGCAACTGTATTACATTAATTGTTATTCATCTCCCCTATGGTTATGTACCGCTAGGGCAAGTACGCCTACGGCGTGGTAATTGCTATACTCGTATAAGCCCATTATCGGAGCATTATAGGTACATAATCCGAATTCTTGATCCTAAGGATTAACGGATATGTCGAGAGAGACGTTACAAGCGTCCGCCCTGCAAACGATTACGCTCGAAACTCGAGCAAACATGCATAGACAGATTGAGCAATGAGCACGAGCGACTGACTGAATACGCTTGAATATACATATGCCTCTTACGTACACACCATTCGCATATAATATCATAGGTATACAGTGCTGAGTTTATAACTTGAGTTGACTTGCGGAATTGATCGTTAAATTCCTTATGATTATTGGTATCTCACATTGTTCCTACCTATGTATAGTATTACGTAAAAAGCTATTTTCAGATCGGAGTAAATCGGGGAGACTGTTTTTCAATTTTAATAACTTCGCCTAATTTTTTTTTCTTGATTGTTTTATGACAAAATGTCATTACTCACTACCATTTATCGGAATGTGTACTCTCGTTCTGTAATACCTCTATGAAAAACAAAAAATCGCATCCCTTATTTCCGCTGTAGCGATAGGCGTCGCGGCTTTTGCAAGAAACACTCGGTGTACGATGTTGCATACTAAATAACATTTAGAAAACCCCCGAAAATCTAGCTCCGGCGTATATACCTGGAGCGCCCAGTGTTTAAACACCTTACACCGCGTTACCACAATTGACGCAAGGGTGGAGTCTGCATCAGCAACGAAGACAGCGCTGCACGCCTTATACGCATGGATTATTCGAGTGGCGTCACATCGACGGTGTAGGGCCTCGCTATAAACGATTTCCATTTAACCACGACTGCGCATGAATAATATTATTGTTTCGCGTAGATGTTAAGGGAAGCATCATCCATCAATAGTCGAGCGTCGAAGGGGCGTTATGTTCCGTGTCTGTCTTCTGTCTTTTCCTCCGTCCTCACATCTCGACGGCGAGCGAGCCTGGCCTGGGCCATTACAATATTCGAAATATTATGCGTATAACGTTGGCTGCTAGGAGCCTCACTCGTATCTAGCTGGATGCCGGCTATGTGTATAATATACATTATACTTAGATGTATACTCTTATCGAAGCTGTGCAGCCTGCACTACTACTAAGCGAGTGCCGCGCCGCGCCGCGCCGTGAGCATCCACCAACGACTTGTCGTGTACCGCCTAGCTGCAGTATATGCCTATACCCGTTTCAGAATTGCGCCAAGAGTGACGCTGCATCGTTTGAGCACGACCCAGGCTTTTTTTGATTTATTCTCGACCTAAGGATGCATGCATAGTGATGAGAATTTCAATCCCAACTTACATACATGTATAATATTATACAACGCTGTGCATCGAGATGGAAGAATTGCTACTCTTTAAGCTACACAGGCTATCGATATTTAACGAATTTCGAACGGCTCTATATACAAAACACGGACTTAGGAAAGGAAATACTATAACCGCAGTTATTGTGGATTGTAGTTGAACGCGATGGAATTTCTAAAACGATCTTAGTCCCATTTTGCGTTGAAGGGAGAGGACTGCTTCTGCAGAAATCGTTTTTCCAAGTCCGTTTTTACACAGACGTAGAGAATGTGTATAATAATGTCATATTATATGTATACGTCTCGTTATATAAAAGTGAGATACCAGGACACCCTGTATATCTGCCGTTGCGGCAAGTATACTTGGCTTGAAGGGTGGTGGGCCTTGCCCGAAGGCGTAAAGTTCTATACATTCGGGACGTTGCTGCACGTTACATATATTAAGGACAAGCGAGCTCTTCGCGTCATCAGCATACGGCAAGTCACGTATTCGCCTAACTCGGTCCGGACACCCTTGCGCACGTGATGGAAAATCAATTGCAGAGCCACCTGAGAATCTCGCCGATTCAACCTTATACAAAAACAAAAGGTTAATACATCCGAAAAATTATTTTCTTTCCCGTAACAGCACTAATCGTAAATTTGATACGTTGAGTGAAAAACAGCTGTATATTATTACTATTTTCGGTGGTTTACTGAAGGCTTCCAGAATGCAGGAGTTTTATGAAAAGGACTCTGTATACGGCTTTAAAGTAACACACAGTCGACTCGTATTTGATGTATCGCCGCTACAAGGAAATGAAGTCAACTAATCGGAGTACTGATGAAAAGGGTGTATTCTCAGCCAATAGTTGACGAAGAAGACCCTCGATTATGGCGTTGTAGTATTCCACGCCCCACAAAATGTATGTAGTTGGAAAGCATGCACGAAAATAACACGGACCTTACGCGGGAAATTTTGGTGCCCATGCGGCTCACATTTATACTTGAATTTAACACAGGTACGGTCAGAAGTAGGGATCGTGCAACTCACAATTAGTTGCAAGTGTGTTGCTCCATCTGAAGCAGTCCCGTTCTTCCTTTCCCGTGTCTTCTCTTTTGTACAAAAAAAAAAAAGGATGTACGAGTATGATGAAGTGGTCCGTTACTTCTGAACTATTACTCGTAAGAGAGTCTAACACGGTGAAGTAGCTTATTTGATATTATTACAAAAATACCAAGAAAATACGATTATCAACTGCGAATTGTTCTATCTTGTGAATAAATAGAACACACATCGGACTTGTTCAAAAGTAATGTCAAGCATTTTATATTACACATACAGAACACATTATACACGTACTACATAACATACGTTTATTAGGCATATTATATTCATATTAGGTATCGAACCTTTTGTCTAATACGAGTAGATCATAGTTTAAAGAATATTAAGCCACAGTTTGCCACGTGTACCTAGCAGCATAGAAGGCGTTCACGCTTTTTCTTTTTTTCTATGTCCCAGCAGACATCGGATTTGGACACGCTGCTCTGTAGACAGGAGTTGGAGCGATTGCCAAGACTCGACGACGCGGACGACACCGAGTGCAGGGATCCGAGGGACCACTCGGCGCAGATGGATGACTTCTTCGAAGTTGGCGTTGGCGGTAGCTGTAGACCCCAGGCAAGTTTCGTATCTTCGCGAAATCAGCCGTCTGGTAACGACGACGACGTATTCCTGAGGCCTCCGTTATGGGAGGATATAACCTCGAGTATACAGAAGCTGGACCCCGAAAACGCTGACATGCTAGCGTCGCAGTCCCACGTAAAGATTGAGTCAGAGGATGCAACATCGCCTGCATTGTCCTCCGTTGAAATTAAGACCGAGCCATTGGCACCACCTCCGCCAACGTTGCATTTGCTCGAAGGGCCCGTCTCGAATTCTTTGCAGAGCTTCGCCACAAGGCCGACGAATTCCACCACGCCAAGCGGTATTGCCGGTGGAGGAGTGGTCCAGACGCTATCGCACAACCGGTCAACGGCGTACAAGACATACCACTCGACAAACAATAATACTATATCAAACAATAACAACAACATTAGTAGCAGTACTAACACCATGAACGCTGCCAGCAACAACAACAATAACAACAACAACAACAACAACAACAACAACAACGATGACGACAGCAGCAGCAGTAGTAGTAACAATAACAACAACAACAACAATAACAACGCTACTGTGAATAACAACAACAACCACCACAATAACAGCAGCAGTAACAATAACATCAACAATAACAACAACGGTGCAAACGATAACACCAACGGCCATAGCAATGGCGCTGACAATAACGGCTCTCCAACGGGTTTTCACCGTAATCATCACCATCATCATCATCATCATCACAATCATCATCAGCACCACCATCACGGGAACCGTGGAAGCCACGGAAATCCATCGACCGGGAATTCGGTTAGTTCAACTTTGTACGGACCAATGACTAGACTGATGTACGTGTCGCCTTTGACGCCACCAATTTCGGATCCTGGTTCACCCCTCGGAGGACCTCCACGGAGGACACCACCTCCTCCGTACCCCCAGCCAACGATACTCAATCCAAGGATCCAGCCGCAGCACATTACGAAATTCAACCGGCGAAATAATCCTGAACTTGAGAAACGGCGAGTTCATCATTGTGATTTCATGGGTAAGTGCTGGAATAATACGTTACAAATATCGTTATTCCCATTCGATCTCTTCTCATCTTACAAGGAAGTTATGCCAGGTCGATCTCTCCGATATGATGTCTTTTTTAATATCTTATAGTAGACTAGAAACTAAGCGACACTCATTTTTTTCACCTGCCATTAAACACTTTGAGGGGGTGATATGACCCACCAAACTACGGCATGTCAAGGAACAATTTGGCCCATTTTTACGAAGAAAATGAAAAGAAAAGAAAAAACCTGCCAATTCGCCCCTCGACATGCCATACTTTGAAGGGTGGCTTCACCCCCTTAAAATGTTTAATGGCAGATGAAAAAATACGCGACACTTAATTTTTGGTCTACTATAACATACCACCATAGAAATTAAATCGGAGAGATCGGCCTGGGATACCTTGTTAGAACCCTGAAAATTACATTCTCCCATTTATTTTCCAATGAATTTCCTCTGGTGAGTGCGCACTTACTGCTGATTCTACAAACTGTTCGTTTCAAATTTCACTTAAACTACTATGAAAAGTTTAAGACGTAGTAGACTCTTCGCAATTTCTTGCCGTCCAGGTTACAAGAGTAGATCTTTTTTTATCGGATGAACCGGTAAATTTTAAAGTCTAAAAATACATTTGTTGTCATGTGTTCGACGAGACGGCGGTCAATGAGGTGATAAGATTACCACGTAAGAAATTACCGCGAGTCCGCTACATGGTACAGTTTAATGCTTGTATAGGTATACGAGTAGATATTTGTCAACGGTGACAGTGTTTCAATTGCGACTGAACATTCTAGACAGTATATGCATACCTGTAGAGTTATATGGTTTGTTATTCGTTTGGTTCACAGGATGTACAAAGGTCTACACGAAAAGCTCCCACCTTAAAGCACATCAGAGAATACATACCGGTGAGTAAAATCGTAGCGACACCTAACTCTGTTTACTCGCTTGTACCTAGCCGTTTACTTGCTACTCATTGTCATGGTTCCTTTACCGCGATTAGTTCCTAATTTACAACTGTCAACAGCGGGTAAAGCGATATAACTTATAGTTTTGGAGCGGCACTGGACATAAATCGCGTATCAATGTAGAATTGGGCCCTTCGAAAATGCCTGTAAAAACAAATCGGTGACAAGTGCTGGGTGCGCAAAAGGGAGGGAATGCGTCTTGAATGAAGCATCGAAATCAATTGTTGCCAAGTACACAAACGCGGAAACTAAAATTTGTATTTATAAGATAAATTGGCTGCTCATTTCTAACCGTATTCATAATACTCTGCACGCCATGACTAAATACCCTAAGAACTTGCACGAACAACGAACGATGTCGACAGGTTCTGCGAATATGAAACTTCGCTATAATATCCATAGAGAATTATTGTCCGATTGAATGGTACAAGTTTTCTGCCGTATGAGATTATATAGAGGCATGTTAGATATGTTGCGGAAGAGCTTATCGACACATCTATAATGATACGACGACGGCTTTGGAAGGTGAAGGGTGATTCGACCATGAATTTATATAATTGGACGAATAGCCGGTGTTATGGGTAACTGTAATTTGTAATTGAGGATGAGGTTAAAGTAATGCAGGTGGAAGTAGAGAGTTGGGCCGCGAGGCAGTTAGAAATGGCGCATGCGATGGATTGTATAGGAAAGCGACGAGAGTGTCGAGATGGATATGGGGCATTCCGCGTGTATACGACCTGACCAAAACCATCACCCTCTGAGAATCGGTACAAACGTTGTGAAATATTTTCGTTAGTTGATGAGAGTGCGTGTGGGATTTTTTGTAGATTTTTATTAAAAGACGTTTATACATTAGCAGCCCGCAATTAGTTTAGAAGCTGCGTGAATTTTTTACTTGAATCATTCTGAATAAGTAATAGCAATAATAATAATAATAATAATAATAATAATAATAATAATAATAATAATAATAATAGTCATATGTCAGTACTGAAAGAGTACCTCGCAAACTCACATGAAACAAAGTAAACAATCCAAAATTTTGTTTATTGAATAGTATCTGAACATTTCATATCGCCATGCAAAGTCTATCCGAAAACACAAGTTTGGGCAAATTGTGCGATTTCGGATTCAGACTTTCTATTGACCCATAAAATATTCAGAAAGCATTGAGTAAACAAAAGTTTGCATCGTCTACTGCGTTTCATTCGAGTCCGGAGCGTGTTTTTGTGTTTTGAAAAGTGATTTTTTTCTTCATAGATTGCAAATTGATTCAGTAAAAACAATTAGTTTCTACACTATATTTGGCCCTGCAAAAAAATTTATACACGTTTCTCATCTACACTATCCGGGGAGTATTTTGTAAGATTTCGATGACACAAAACGTATAGTTTACAAAAAAAAATTGCTAAATTAAGTCATTTTTGATATTCCACTAACTTTCAGGGGCCGCCATATTATGTTGCATATAATGACATGAAAATACACTCGACAGAAGTAATTTTTTATTTCTAACTCTTTATTTGTACGATCTACAGTCTTCGGGTTAAAGCGGATTAAAACTTGGACTCTGTCGATTTTCGAATATATTTTTTTGACTGCTATCGTCTAAATTTTTTCGAATAAAGATCTAAAAAAAATTCCATACATTACTCTTACCGACTGCCGAAAACATTCCACAAAGTTTGAATCTTTTCTGAGAGAGTGAGCGTTTTTGTCTGTACGACTAAACGCCGAATGCCCTGTACATATTTTACATACATGTCTTGGCAGTATACATAGGTATACCTATACAGGTGGCAAGGTTTGCTTCAGGGCGTGGTTCGTCCCAATCTGCACCACGCTACGGTGTACCGCACCGTACCACATGTAGGTAGGTATGTCGTACGTATTGACCTGCACGCATCTATAGGTACGCGGGTACTCACGATTAGCTACGCATAATGTAACACAGGCAGACAGCGCACAATATAAGCGTGTAGCTACTGGCCCGTAGCCTGCAACCCACCTCGGCGATCACCTCGTAGGTGAGCATGAGCGAGCGATGAACTGTGCAGACCACGGTGACCCACATCTTAAGCTATATATGTACGTAGATGTAGCATAGGTATACGTATGCGTGTAGGTACGTACGTACGTAGTACTGAAAGGCCGGGACCAAACGGATTCTGCGTCCGGGCGGGATGGATCACACGTTTGTCCGGCAATGAGATCAATCGTACAGCCTTTCCCGTAATAATATGCGGCCCAACATCCGCAGCGTCGTTCCAAACGTCATGAACCACTTTCGAATTGGTCACGATATTAGTTATCTTGTTTGCGCCACGTAAACGGTCCCCGTATTAACGTCAACAGTGCAGGTATAAGGCAGGTAGAGGTATGCATTCTATGCACGCGAGTAAATCTCGCGTGAAAACGACGGGACTGAAAAAAAATATCACATCTGTCAGGTCGCTTCTACTATATTGCCCGTGGGATTATAATGTGAGAATTGTACGGGTGTGTGATCAGCGTGCTCTGTGGCAGTACGAGTTATAGAAATTCGGGCATTTGAATCACATTAGGTATACGTAACGCAAAATACAAACGCATCGCGTGTATTACCTTGAGCATCTGTTTCGTGACCTGTAAAATTCATTATGTGCGAATTATGCTCTGTCGTCACCGTTAGTACTTAAATGCTACAAGTATATAAGGAATCCATAATATGCAATATACCTATATGTGTCGGAAGCTTTGAACTCGGCGATCAACGCACGTAGAAGGCGAAAGGTAAAATGTCGAATAATTAGCAATCACGAAGACTTAGAAGCTGACAGGTGACTCTTGTGTTTCGCTGAGACCGTCGCGTCGTTGTACTATACGGATATACCTGTAGTATGTCCGTTTTTGCGTATTCCACACGTACTTTGCAACTTGTCAAATGTTTTTGCGCAGCGGGATCAGGAATAAACGCGCATCATATTGTAGGTGCACCCAGGTCTCGATGTATTCGAATAATAGCTGAACTGTTGAAGGTACTACGTAATCGTATGCATTCTACCGTCGTGTCGAATGTCAGCGGATGGCATAGGCGTAGTTGGAATATCGTGGATATGCAGAAGCAACGGGAGATTAGCGAGTTGAGAGCCTCGGGCACATGGCTGCGTCACGGTGGCCTCCTGAATGAACACTCGACCCGCTCGAGGTCCACACGGCCGCAACGCCCTTACATTATACAGTACGCTCACGTACGTGCATACATATACGTATGGGTAGGTACATACCGCTACCTCGGCCACGCACGTTGGGCCGCGGTGCACACCGGGGACTAGGGGGGACCAGGGACCAGGCATCAGGCACCAGGGACCAGGGACCAGGGACCAGGGACCAGAGACCAGAGACTCGAGACCGAAGACCGGCAGTTGGACCGTTGTCGCGGACTCGTACATACGAATGATTCCCACATGTGTGCCCGTGCACGCGCTCTTGCACCAACACTCGGTTGCGCGAACAGTCGAACACCGCGCAACGTGTTTATAACGCGAGGCGCGCGCGGGCGCGAGGCTAGCCACATTCCTCTTTGACCCACACTCCGTCCTTTTCGTCGCATCGCGGAGGATCCGCTCTCGCCGCTCGCGGAGTCGTATCACCTAACCGTGCGGCTTACGACCGCACGTATACCCATACCCATACCCATACCCATACCCATGCCCATGCACGCCGCCGCGGGTATAGGTAGGTGGTATCCCTAGACCGCACCGCGATGACTCGTTGCCCGTTATACTCGCTCTTATACCTGCTACACTCTGTTCCAGACCTGGACCTGTAGATATCTATATAACTCATACCTAAATTCCATATACATATACAACTTATATACCTGTCTCGGCGCGATACGCCAGGTTCGTTCATTCATCAATTCATTCATTCCTTAATTGATCCACTCCTTCATTCATTCCTTCATTCCTTCATTCATTCCTTCATTCCTTCATTCATTCATTCATTTATTCATTCATTCCCTCATTCACTCATTCGTTCGTTCGTTCGTTCGTTCGTTCGTTCGCATCTTCATTAATTCATTCAATTATTCGATTCTTCATTTGCAATATTTCTCAAACCACCATCTCGTTTTCATTTTAATTCCCGTTCCTTTTGCCATTCCGCAGTCGATCGGAAATGAAGATCCGTCCATGTGTGGCCATTCGATAGGTTACAGGTACAGCTACCGCGGTATAATCGCATCGTAATGATAATGTAACAAAGTGTATCGATTACGCCTCGTCGTCGAATGAGCTGCCATACAGATCAACTTTGAACACAGTTGTCGCACAGAAATATAAAAGCGGTTTCTTGTTCACCTTCCGCCAGATGAGATGAATAAGATCCCGTGGCATTTGTTTGCGTCAAGTCACTTCGGTTGAAAGGTGAGAGTCAGCTGCACTTTTTCCGGGCTTTGCGTTTATGACGAAGAAAAAATATTGCAAAATTATAAGTAAAGACATATTTGAAAAGGCGAAACTGATGTTTGGTAATTGGAATTTCAGTTCTATAATAGCAATGTTACAGGATTACCTAGAATTAAGTGATCACCTTCTCAGCTTGAATGTGATTTAAAAGGCCATGTTGGAAGTGACAAGGAATTCATTGCGATTTATTATCGGTATCGAATTTAAATCGATACTCAATTATCAGGGAGAGAGCATCTCGACCATCCGCTATCCTACTTTGGTACATCGTGCGTGCGGCCTATCATAGAGGCGACCGGACGTCCACCTTGGTTCCCAAATAAGAATGAAACGAAAAAGTTGACGGTATGCAGTGGCTGTGGATGAAGGGAGGAAGCAGAAATCCTCAAAGGATAGAAGGCGAGGGAGGATTCATACCTCACGGATAATATCAGCGATCGGGATTACGCGGCGCATTGTGTGCCGTAGTTGGATGCTATACTATATATATAGGTATATCTTATTGTAGTTGTGCAGCGAGAAGGCTGTAGTGTAGCGCTACGGTGAGTTGTACGAGTGCATAGAAAGGAGACCGGTTGGCGAAGTCTCTCATCTCCTCTCGGCTCACTCGGCTTCTCTCTTTTCACTTGGGTCGCGCAGGGCGAGGAGGCTCGGGGGAATGACCATAGAGAACGTGGGCGTACCGTTCGTTCAGCGAGGCGCCCGGCCGACGACACAGCTCACCCAACTCAGGGGCATGCAGTCTTCGTGCGCGCTCTATATGCGATCTAGGCATAGCTACCGTAGGTGTATTAGGCAGGTATTAGGCATATACCTATATGTTCACCTCCGAACAACGGACACCGAATAATCCTCCCGATCGCGCTCTCTCCGCCTTTTATATAAACTACGGGAATGTATCATCGCCGCGTAAGTGCTTAATTCGTGACACGAAGACGGAAATCCCTATACATGTTGCATTGTTGAAGCCGTTGGCATCGATTTATTGTCCAATTATCTACCAATTACCAAAAAAACATTGACTAGCTTCATAAAGAACCTGCAGATAGAGACAATCGTGATACTACAAGTTTTTCGACTCAGAATAGTAAAGCTATTCATTTGTCACAACAATCTCACTTTGTTTATTTCAGCAAATACCATTTCGAAGATGCCCTGCTTTGCACCATGAATCAAATTGAACTTTTCCTAGACAGACAAAAACGGTGAAACGTCATTCGAATAACCGTAATCATGTACTTCTAGATTCTAATGCCGTTAGAATCGTCGAATTTCAAAACGCTGGAAATCGAAATCTAAAAAAATTTAAATGAAGAAAGGTCCAAGCTTAGAAAGTCTAAATGAAGAATCGTCAAGATTCTGACTATTTTATGTATCTTGGCTCGATGTGTACTCATTCGTTCTGACGATTCTACAGTCTGACTTTCTATACGTTGACCTTTCTACATTGTGACCTTTAAATATTCCTTATCTTTCCTTGTTATAAAATTCTACGAAGTGAATTTTCGATTTCGTGAAAACTCGATATTTTTACCCTGATATTTTCTATTGCGCGGGTTTTTTACATTTTGACCCTCAACCAAATTTTCGTTTTCGGAATTCGGGACATCCACTATCCGGCAATAATCTAACAACCCAAATTCGATATTCGAATGTACGGTAATTTCGCTGTACGGTGCACGTCTTGTGAAAATATAAAAAGCCGAAATGCTAGGGATAGGCACTCGATTCGGTTCAAATCGTCTTTTCGATAAACGCCCACCATCACGTGTGGTAGATATGTTTGCGATTAAGATAGCGTATATTTTTCGCGGCCGTTGAAGCTATCATTTGTATACCTGGCTCACATTACCGGAAATTCGAGTAAGAACTTCTGGCAGCGAATTGAAAAGTTTCTACGGGTCTTCCCATTGTCAATAATTAAATGACTTGAAATGACATTCATCAGTCTGCCTAATCGTAAAAGCCCCTTGTTTAATCGAGTCCAATGCCAAACTCTTATACGATACTCGGGGGTCTTTCGGTCACGTTTATTGTTCAATTCATTTCGGGAACCACACGTACGTGCTCATCGAGCGTTACAAATCATGGCGTGGCTTATAATTAAACCTAAAATTATACCAGTTTCAGGTAACGTTATATCAAGTGACCGCCCCAATATTTATTGTAGGTACTCTCAGACAATACAGAATGTTATTTCGTTTCTTTACTCTATATGTATAATCCACTGCTGTACATCATCGATTTGCGAAATCGCACATCCGTCCTTTCCCTTTCGTCATCGTTGGATAGGCAATAGGTATATAGGGTATATCCGAGGTTCTCAAATAATATCCTTGCGATCTCATGGTAAGATTGTGCCTGAGTATAAAGTGGCAAAGGTGGTGAACGTGGTGTGTATACGGCCCGTGAAGTGGTATTTCTAGGCCTCGAATCCATTGGTAATGTCTTCGTACCAGGTATATCGTTGAGTAAAATACATCATGCACCACCGTTCGAACGCGAGTGGAAAGCATCAAAGCATGCAGGTACAGTTAAAGGTCACCGTGCTATAGTCCCGAAGTGAACAGCTTGCAGCACACGGGTAAATTAATATACCGCATCCAACTATATGTGTATAGATCATACACGTATACAATTTACTTTTACCATGTGGGTTATGCCGCGCTATGGACCTACGCATACCTGTGTGCTCACCGCTATGACAATCGCCGAGCGCAGCGGCATTGTTCGCTAATGGCTTCGTTTAATGGAGCCGACTGATATCGTGCGGCAAACGATAGCTCACATAGCTTTAGCATGGGTATAATGGAGAATCAAAGCTTAACACGGATGTAGATCTGGTGTATGGTAAAACTTCATATGTACCTGACTATCACAGATTTTTCCCCAATTTCCGCTTCACGAGGTCAATCCCTATAGTCGGCTATCCTATACGTGTTCTAGATAATACCCCCTCATCGTTCTTTGCGGCTCGGCAGTGCAAGGTCTAATTTCCGAATTCCATTGCACGTATCTCTGTTGGTAGATTCGTCGTAAAGAAACGTTGCGATTAAGAAACGTCGGGTATCGAGACAAATATAGACGAAATGTTGAAAGTACAAGTAGTACAACCTCCAATTATATTCATTATATCTACCGGTTAGGTTAGGTTTATTTCCCTGATGTCACGGAATATGAATATTGGACAAGGTGGGCTCTCGTCTATCCATAAGACTTATCGGTATAGAAAAGTCATATACGTCCAATATCATTCTCTCGCTGCAGGCTATTTATTTGACTTTGCACATCTTAATATCTGAGACACTGGAAGTGACTTACACGAAAGATTAAAAAAAAAAAATGATTCACAGTGAAAAAGAGAACACTGGTAACAAACGGTATGGCATACAACTCTTTAGCCATCTCTATTTTGAATTTACCTAATACGTTTGAAATTCACCGCTGACTAACAATAAGTGTATAATGTACTCCAATCAATTGTAATTTATCAATACCGCTGTACATTACAACGGAATGTCATTTTCCCTGTAACAAGATTGCGTTCAATCCATCACCATGGACATTCCTATTGTAACATTTCATGAGCCACATGGAGCTTCTATAAAGACGTAAATTTATGCTACCTATATAAATATGAATCCAAAAAGTTTGAAAGCTAGGAATGTGATATAAAGGTGTAATTGACAGATTTCTAACCGCCATATCCCTTACGGAAAATTACGAAAGGTAAAAAGGGCTACAAGATAGTTAGAAATACAAGTAAGTTTTCGATGCGGGATGCTTCTCACTGTTTCCAGAGCCAAAGATTTTCGGTGTCGGGATGCCCCGGTGCCCAAACTTGACGTACTCGTGTAGTGCAGTGAAAATCTATATAGGATGATGTTACTTTGGTTGCAGGTGAAAAGCCGTATCAATGCCAGTGGCCAGAATGCGAGTGGAGATTTGCCCGCAGCGACGAATTGACGCGTCACTACCGAAAGCACACCGGAGCCAAGCCATTCAAATGTGCCGTTTGCGAACGTTCGTTCGCGCGCAGTGATCACCTTGCTCTTCACATGAAACGCCATCTCCCAAAACAGCATGCCAAGTGATAGCCGTGGTATGAGAAACGGAATGGTATCATCCATATTGTGTCGCATTACAGAAGTATAAGGAACTTGGAATAAGGTGCCTCCCGTTGTATCCGACAGCTGCGATTAGGCTACATAACAACCACCGACGTGGGATTGGGCTGCGGCGCAGCCGACGAGTAGCAAACTCTTCGTACCGAAGAACCTTATCCGGCACTACACAGTACATCGTACATACCTGTACCTAATATTATACGCATTGTGCCTTATAAAACGGTCACTATCGCCGGGCCAAGTGTTGGGGTATCACTCGATCCGCACATATGGAGACCGTTGGGTGCCAGTATAATTACACAAGCTTCGAAACTTATTATGTGTACATGTACGTACACGTATACACGCCGATTTTCGGTTTTAGTCGAGTGACTTTACAGTGGTTTGGAGTGACTCCACTTGCACGCGCCTTCTTGTTATTAGTGACACCAACTATACACATATACACATCACAGTAGTCGCTTTATAATTAGGGTGCTACAGTAGAAACTGAATCGCCACACACTACGTAGGCACAATAATATTACCCTTGACGCCGCGCGCAGAATTCCCTTCGGAGGGCTTGGGAATATGATGATCGATCAAAACCAAGTGGAGAGATTCGTGCATCTTATGATGATGTACCTATTGGATATGATATTTTATCGGGTGATATCTATTTCGATAATCAAAAATGGATAGATCAAGGAACAGATTGTAAATTAGATGTATAACGTTATTAGATCACTTTCCAGTTATTATCGATAAGTCATTTTTCATCTCGTGATAATCTGATAAAGGATTCTTTATTTTTAAGATTCATTTTTTTTTTTTCTTTTTTTTCCCCTTATAGAAAAGCATTTAGCTGTTTTTGATCAAGGAAAATCCACATGAGAGTAATTATTACACTGATCCTGTTTATTATATGATGTACTACGCTAGTCAAGTTACCAAAGTTTACCAAGCCCCGTCGACCGTAATTCTGTAAAAATTTCCAAGCCCGCGGACAAAACAAGCTGAATATCAAAATAACTGTCTTTACGACGCATTCTCGGTGGTCAAAGTGATAAGAGTGTATAGGTATATATTATACACACCTACAGAAACATGTGCGAAATATGTAAATATTATAGGTATACATATACACGCGATTTCCTCGAATAGGAGCGACGTACCGATATTATACCAGCAATATCTCGCATATCGCAGGGAACACGTGATTTTCTTTTCAATTCCTGAAGCAGAAAAAATAACTGGCATATTCAACTTAACAACTGTATTATTGTATTCATATGTAGAATGAAGGTATAATGTGCAGATTGTCCCGAGGTGGCTAAGTTTGTCGTGCCGCTATGTACAAATCAATTAGAAGTTCAAGCGGAGTGCCGTACATAATGTTGTTATAAGAAATCTATCCACAACTACGCACTTGCATTCGTAGCTGATAGTACAATTTAATCCAGCTACGAGTCATTGTACGCCAACATTTATTGATAGTTTCCAGCCAGCTTGCTTCATACCGGTTCGTTTAATCTTTTCCATGTTCTTATCTACTAAAGTTGTTGATAAAAGACCTGGCGATCTCAATCGCCAGAATTTTTGAACGGTTGAAATAATCGCTTTTAGTGAAAGCTGAAAAATCATATTAGGTAGGAAGAGTAAGTCGAAGACAAGCGAGTACGCAATACTTGTAACTAGCCCTATACCGTCCCAAAGTTCTCGGCGAAATTATTCACTTGATCATGGAGCTCTGATGGACAATTGATTAGAACCAATTCATAAATCTTCAGGAGTTAACGATCCATAAGTAGTACCCATGTATATCGAAAAATATTAATTCGATGTAAGTACCACTGATGCATTGTCGATACATGAAAAAAAAATGTAACTTACTCTTGCAAGTTGAATGTATCATGTTGCCTAATCCAAATATTTCTGTGTCCTCGACAGACGAAAATGTGTCTTTGCTCTTTGCATTTTTATTAGCTCCTACGCAATTGAATAGTTTATCCGGCTGCGTATTACTGCAAAATTGTAGTGAGACCGATGGGAAGTAGATTTTCTCAACCAGAAAATGTATGTATCATAGCTCGTATAACTTAACAATGTAACGTTTGTATTATATATCGAAACGTATATATATATATATATATATATATATATATATATATATATATATATATATATATATATAGGTATATATATACACATGACGAATCTTGTGCACAAAAATTCATTTGGAATGTACATTAATTTATGCTCATGTATAACATGAAATGATATTTTATGTAGTCTTTGTATTGTGTGTTATTATTTTTTAATGTACCGCAGACACATCTACGTATACAGAAGCTGTGACTATAATAGATAAGGGAGACTGGGCAAAATGGGCCCGATGCGTTAAAAATTATTCTTAGGCCAAAAGAAAGCAAATTGTTTTCGTGAAATTTTTTGAAAATTTTGCTGTCCTTAAGGGGCCCATTTTTCCCAGCCCTCTCCTACCTACAAGCTTATATTTACACTACCTACAAGTAATTATATTGAACTTACGATTCAATTTTCCTGACACGCCAACGTCCATGATAAAGCTGGCTTCTTTCCGTAGAATTTAGTTACTCAATGACAATAGGTATACATATAATTTCGTCAAACATCCGTTATACAATCCGCCACGTATATACCACACTGCAAAAAATGGTGGTGTTGAAATCGACTAAATTGGACCGATGTGGACTACTATAGAGAAATTTTTGTAGTAAATTTTGTAATTCTATATCATATAGTGTCAGATTGACATCGGATGGTGTCAGATTGACAATGAATTGTCGTCTATAGAAGTCCAAGCCGTATTTTGCTTACGGTGCCTGCAGTTGAATCTAATTCAAAATAGAGCGGAAATCTGCAAGGGTGGCACTCTGCGTCTAGTCTAACGCTCGTTAACGTCCCAATACCATTGGCATTCCATTATCGGATCACTAACAATCGGGCACAAGTATAACAGTTTTGGCCGTGCACACTGAATTCGAGCGGTAAATTTTTGTTTTTTTTTAGCTTAATTTTAATCCTACCTTCTATAGGCAGACGTATACGAATTCGCGGGACAGGGTAAGGTATACTGATTTCTCGGTGATATCCATGTGCTATACATATGTATATAGTATATGACAAGACGAGTCGGCTCGCCTCGGTCTTCTTTTTATTGTATCGGTGGGATGAGTCTTCACCGTCGTAACCACCGTCATTGAGATTAAATGCTTTCGATTTGGCTTTTTTAATAATACAACTTTGGAGATTCAAAACTTCTGTTACAACATACGGTTATGGCTTATCTCACTGTCCGGACGGTGCTAATTTGTGCATCAGATGAAGATTTCTCGAATTCAAACAGCCCTCCGGATATATCCACGAGTACATTGAGAGAATAAATTCCTTGATTTCAGCAAATCTATTTATTTAAAAACAGTTTTCTTGAATCAAATTCGTATGTACTTGATTGAATTGGATTGTTATTTACTTAAATAAATATTCATTCCGAAGGAAAAAAATAATTTTACGCAGTGATATGTTTTTTATTTGAACAATGATTTCCGAATTCTTAGACATTGTGTATTAGCTTGCAGTAACTGAATTTTTCCAATATCTAATTTACTCTTGTGCAAACTGATGCATTTGGGAAACGCTTACTTGAATAAAGATTAGAATATCCGGTAATCAAGTAAAATCTATCTTGATTCGAAAACGTATAATGAGCGTGCCTGTATGTGTTGGAGAGAGATGAATATTCAGACAGTAAATTGAAATAACCGGTAGTTGAGGAATAAATATTTGTTTCAAAAAATAGATTATATTATTAGAAACAGTTGATTTTAAAAATATTCACTGGAATCAGGTGAAAGAGATTTTCAATGTCGTGCAATCTAGCCCAATGAAAACAGTTGCTTCAACCAGAACTTCGCTTCTTATTATAAAGCTCCATATTTCGCGTAAGTGGACTATCGGTTTATTGGAATTAGAAAAAGATTTTCATGTAAATTGCTTATTCGACGAGAGAACAGTTTTACCAATCCAAGTAAACGCATTAATGTTGATAAGTATTTACAAGTAAATATTTATTTTTATACTCAGTAGTGCCATTGCGATTGTGACGAGTAAATTTTTACTTGATGCAATAAAATAATATAACTATGATAGTTCGACAAATTGCATACTGAAAGTGACGCTTCAGCCGTTCATATGACGGGATTAGGGCTGTTTCTCGATTCATATGACAGAGTTCCACGATTGAGAGCAACAAAACTCCATCTCAGAATTTAGTTCAACGAAACGTCATCTCAAATTTTGGTTCAACGAAACTCCATCTCGGTATGTTATCCAATAACAACGTATATCCAAAGTGATCTCCGGAAACATACGACGTTTTTTAACGAACTTCTGAGATTAAGGTCTGTTCAACCAAAATCTGAGATAAGGTTTTGTTGAACCAAATTCTGAAATGGGGTTTTGTTGCTCTCAGCCGTCGAGTTGTGCTTTATTCGATGAGGTCTTGCGCAGTTGACCGTTGTGACTGTTTATAGTGGTGTTCGATTATCCAAAGTTTTTTAAATTCATACTGTTTGAACTCTACGAAATGTTCATTAGAATTAAGTAAAAATATTTCGTTGACCTAATCAAATATCTTATCAAATTAAAAAATCTGTTTCATCTAACAAGTAAATATGTTAATAGCAGCATTTAACGAATTTTACCTGATACAAGTAAGATTTTCTCGATTGGAGCAATTTTTTTATTCTCAGTGAATCACTGTAAATACGTCTACATCCATATACATATATACATATATATAGAAGCGAGGGGTGGAGGGCGGAAAAAAGGGCGGCCTTCCTGGATTCCTCACAGGGCGGCGGCAGGAAGGCATCTTTGTAATGCCTTGTAATAATCGTTGCAAGTATTTGTTAATGAATTTTAAGAATCGTATCTACTAACAAATCGATACACCATATAATTGTGTATATGAAGGCACAGAAGTTCGTTGTATTTTAATTATAGCACTTGAATAATCAAAATGGCATGATCTAAATTTATTTTATATGCCAGCATCTGCGTAACATTGCCATGTGTGTGTGTACATAGCATATAATTGTTAAGCGGAAAAATGTTTTCTATAACCGTCAAATTGTTCTATATGGGTGATTTTTGTAAGACCATGCCACTGTTATTGTTGTAATCCATCGTTAAGGTATAATTAAAAACCTATATCACGTACAAGACGGTTCTTGTAAATATCATGAAAATCATCA
The DNA here is from genome assembly GCF_021155765.1 of Diprion similis. Lineage (NCBI taxonomy): Eukaryota > Metazoa > Arthropoda > Insecta > Hymenoptera > Diprionidae > Diprion > Diprion similis. Next base: position 103,677 of record NC_060107.1, read on the forward strand.
ACGCACCAGAATAGCGTCGGGGTTTTCTCTGCTGCACACCTTTCGAGCACTCCCACTTTTTTTAATTATGTTTAAAACAGAGAATCTTAAAATAATAGTTATAATGAATAAAATATACGTTGTAAAGCGTTCTCGGAAGAAAAATCCAAAATTAAATTGGCAGGAGGCAGCTTAGTGCCAAGGTATCATGCATATAGATTCCAAAGTGGAATAATCCAGACTCCAACAGAAACGATTAATACTAAATGTTGTGGCTAAATTTGCCACGTGTCTCACAGGGAGAATTAAGAGAACGTGTGATCGACGATATATGTATGCATAGGTATATTTTGTCGAATCAATTTGTAATAAACGAAACCACAGTTTCAATTGAGGATTGCCACAACAGTCTCTCCTTACATCAGATGGGCACGCTTGTAAATCGAAGTGCATATTATATTTGTTATCGCGAAAAACGTCACTTTGCAAGAAAATAGTCAGTTATGTAATAAATGCGTAAGCTACGCTTCTACACACGGGTAACGATCTAAAGCACAAGCGGCCGCGGCGAAGTAAGTAAGTGAATTCGATCATAACGAGTGCGTAAAATGTACCCACGTGTTGCACACGATATTTTTTTGAACGTAATATGCACTGTTATTAGTGCGTAAAATCGAGTTTCACGCAAACGTAACTCATAAGAAATTGAAAATATCGCAATAGAAGCAATCAGAATGACGGAAGGTAAGTAGCTAAAATTAGGAATTCACAGTGATGAAACGAAAACCTAAGCACTTTACTCGCTGAGCAACCCTGGTTTCAATTGGCTAATCGTGAAAGTAGCCTCGGGGTGATATCAACCTACCGTATAGCGTGATTTTCGCTGGTCCTACCTCATATGCTTTGAAAAGGCGGTAATATGAGCGAGTGAGGGTCCAAGGGTAGCGAGACTTCTACGCCGGCTAGCCAACTCCACTCGTGGGAGGGCATTGGACTGGTGACGGAATTATTACCCTGTGTGGAGGGTTTCTGAAGGTGGCCTTTGTTCCGAAATCATCATCAGTGTGCAACCCATTGACATATAGTATGGACTGCGCGATCCCGACATAAAGGCTCTCAAAAAGTGTCCGCTAGAGTTAGACAAAGAGGCAACGAGGTGGAGGCACTGAACTACATACTAACTAGAGTTCAGTGGGTGGAGGTCAATTGCTTGCTCTTTCTAAGAATTTTATTAGCTGCGTCGATTGTTGCGTAGAGCGCGCCAGGGACGTAATAGATACAAAAAAAAATACTGCCAATTTCAGTGGTGAATCACAAAATTATTAATCGAGGATCCTGCCTCTATCAATATCGTCACTCGATTGCACGTACAATGACACTGATACATTTTATATTTATCTAACGCTTGCTTGTGATCGAAATTACTTATTTGGGTCCTTAGAAGTTTGTTAATTTAATTAACGTTCACTTTTGTGTAGTAAATATTCTACCGGCGCGGCCTAAGCGTAGTCCATACTATACGTCAATGGTGCAACCTCTCAAGTCGTTCTGTAACCCCTGAGTGTATGTAGTCTACAGGGTTCCTCTAATCGTCCTCCACAATTTCCATCCGATAATGTGTACCTGGTGTCTACTGTGAAATTTTTCTGGTGCCATTTCTATTTCTACTCTATCTATTGCCTATTTCTAACGATAAACTAAACCATAGAGTTACAAAAAAGCCAGCCTTGTAGAATATTTCCTGCCCCTTCAGCGGAGGAAGTGGGCTAAGTATTGGTCGGTAATTTGTATAATTCGTAATGTTTGCCCGTGGTAAGTGAAAATGTTGCTGTGATTCGGGTGGCAATAGTAGATTCGATGTCTCTTTGTAACACATTCAAATGAAAAGGGCAGACATCTTTGTCGGTATGTCACTCAGCCGCAACGGCACTACAGTTCTCATACCTATTTACTGTAATCGTTTAAGTCGGTAAATTACCATTAAATTTTTTTAACAGAATCCCAGGAATGCTGTATCTTCCTAATGGAAAATAGTTACTAAATAATTCATATCGGGGGTATAAAGGGGTTTTATACCAATCTAACCAACATTAGACTCTTGTCGCTTCCAATTGATTAGCTAATTTGTTAGTACAGTAATGTCTTAGAGCAACTACGACTGGAGGTAGCTACTCATGATGTCAACTTTGCGAGAACTGCAGTCGTAGTAATGACAGCACGAGATATATCGTGTGTGCATGAGGAAAGTGCGCACCTTATGCGCGTGCGTCAATTCGTTCGAATTTTCAGATTCTTTCAGAAAATATCCCTAGGAGCCTCCAGCTAACGGTATAACCACGGTCTTACATACAGGTCTGGGGACTCTAGTGGTGGGGGAAGTACGCTTACGCTGCAGTTTTTGTTTTTCAGCGCTGCCGTTAATTGGCACTAATGGTAAAGTAATGTTCGCAAACATAGCCTCAAATTTCTCAAACTTTGCAAATGATGTGGTCCAAATGTACGTAAAAATAGCATAAATCGTTATTTTTAAGAATAACGTGTGCCATTATCACTTCGTCATCGTGCCGTTATCAGTTCTAAGCGCCCGCGCTGTGCCCGCGTGGCGCTGTAAGCGCGCAGCGTTCAGCTGGTTGGGTGGGGGAAAAGCGAGCACGAGTAGTGAGCAACCAAGTTCGGAGCGAGGATCCCGGCAAACGGGTGCGTCGTCATGAGAGAATCGGTACGGTTTCCGCCGCATATGTCACAGTAGGGAAACCGCGAAAGGTGACCGTGGAACCAGAAAGGTCAGAATAAGCTCGGGCATCCCATGACAGTGACACTCCGAAGGCGAATCGATCCAAAATCACCCTGAAAAGTTCCAAAACATCCAGAAGACAAATCCAGCTACCGCGGTAAAGAAATGTCCTTCAAAGCACCTAGTCGAAACTCCATTACCACTACCATTAGTGCCAACTAGCTGTAGCGCTGAAAAACAAAAACTGCAGCTTAAGTTACTTCCCCCACCACGCAAATTTCGATGAGTCCCCAGACCTGTATGTAAGGTCGTGGGTATAACGGTGGGCTCCTAGGGACATTTTCTGACAGTCGTGATTGGTATTGCGTCGGCTGCTCAAACAGGCGGTGACTGTCAACCAATAAAATTCCAACGACTTGTCGCACGCGCATAAGGTGCGCACTTTCCTCGTAGGCTCACGGTATGCCCAGGAATACCCTGGAAACTCCGTCTCTCTCACACTGCATTTGATTGGCTGAGAGGGATCATCATCGTATCAGCCATCCAGGTTGTAGAGCGAGAGAGACAAGTTATACCGGCGACCAGCGGAGGGACAGCTACTGCTTTAGGATAGAATCCTTCATTCGACATTCTATTGCAAAGTATTCGATTCCCACGTGAATCGAGCAGAGCTGCGTTCTACAAGATTACTCGAGCTAACTCAGCTATCATCGTGTTTCTGTCAAACGCATAAGATCAAAACAGAGAACCAATGTTACTCCAGTAACTCGAATAAGGTTTCAGAACGCAGCTCTGGCTGATGAAGAAACCAAAGGTTAGTAGAACTTTCAAGTTCTCCCCCACGATTGTTGGCAACACAAATTTTTCACAGCGTACCCACGAGACAGATAAGCTAACAAATTTCTATTGTTTGTTATTATTATTATGATCAATGCTAACAGTCATACTAGTTAATTTGTTTTTCAATATGTATTTTTGTTGCTGTGATAATAGAATGTCATAAGTTCTCAACTAAGAAAGTCAAGTGGAAACTTGTGTCACCCATTCAACTATACACATACTGGAATGAGTGCGGTGGGTGTGAGGCTGGGAAAAGAGAGATAGTTGTGGAGTCAACGGTTGTGGCTGAGGCTATCCGCTCTTGTCGCTCGCATATAGGTATACACACTAATCTGCAAACATTATAAATTAAGCATAAATTAGGACGCTTCCAACGTATCGGTCTTCTGCTCTGATGGTTAATGTTTTTGTGCAAATAGTCGCTACGTATTAGCTAGACAAACGCGAATCGCCTCAACCAAAACTATCTCTCTCTTGCCCACTTCTCTTGCCGCTGGTCGCTATACGAATTAATCGTTATACTCCGAATCCTAATGTTATTTTCCTTCATCCGGCAGCAAAGCAATTATGTGAAGTCACACGAGTATGGAGACAATTTTTTTTATTCGTGTAAGCATTTTATGTACGACTGCCGAATAATATATAGAAATAGGATGATTGAAACTGATTCTTCGCTGATCAGCAGCTTCCATAGCTCCAGGAGAAGTTCTGATCTGGGGAAAAACCCCGCAGTCGATTTTCCGGTTTGGTTTTTTGGGCTTTACAGCCAAACTGCGGACCACCAAACGATTGGTATAGTCGAAATTAAAAAAAGCTCAACTTGCTCGGCCAACTTTACGTAGGTAGGCATTTGCAGTACTTTAAAGATGGCCATTGGCAACTCCGAGTAAAAACGGAACGTGGTTGGCAGACGACTGCGTAACGTCACGGTTGGCAGTGCTGTAAGTATATTTGGGAACGCACCCAGTATATGCGCCCGAAAAACACTTTCGAAGAGAGTTCTTTCTTATTCCCGCCATTTTATTTCTATTTCTCCGCACAAGTTCGCACAACGCGGTACGACATATAATATTCATTATATCACTATTCATCGGCAACTATGAGTGTTAAACATTGCGAATTGCCGTATTATGTAGAATATTCTAAAAGCGGGCGTGCCAAATGTAAGGCGTGCAAAAGTGACATTACGCAAGGAAGTTTGAGAATCGCCGCAATGGTACAAGTGAGTTATCCAATTGAAAACGATCTCAATCTACTAAATATTCCTACTTCGTAAACATCCAATGATCATTCGACAATAATTATAAATTCAACATGGCACGAAATTGTTCTTTTCCTCAAGTCAGGTCGACTGCTCACGTGTAAACAAAGGGGTTAAGAAACAGCGATCCCAGATTCATTATATTGTGTACACACTCTGCGTGATGCACACACTTTCCCCAGCACATAATTACACGGTCCTTTAATGAATATCGGCCACCTAACCCTTTGCTGAGAGAGAGCTACTCATGCAGGGCTCAGATAAAATCTGCTGTTCTATTTGCACTCGCCACCAGTATTTATTAAATGACCCTATATTCCTATAGTCTTAAAACTAGTAAAATACCACTTTATATTCTATTATGAGCCTTTCTTTTCTTGGATGATACTTTCAAAGCATTGATTGAATTGTAAAAGATATTTACCATATTGTTTCAATTTTTTCTATAAGTGTTGGATAAATTAATTTCCAGAGTCCGTTCCATGATGGGAAAATACCTCATTGGTATCACTCTAATTGTTTTTTTCTGAAGCAACGCCCCAAAACAACAGGTGATATTGCTAATTTTGATGGAATTCGATGGGAGGATCAAGAAGTTGTTGCAAAGGAGCTTGGTTTGTGTAATTTGTTGTTCTAATTAATTGTAATTCAAACAAGTTTTGTTTAACAATGTTTTTGTTTGTTTGACAATGAACCAAGATAGGCTGAAGAATTATACTACCAAATTCATGTCGATATTTTTTCAGAAAATGTTTCAAATACGGCACCTACTAGAGGAAAGAAGCGATCTGATGCTCCATTATCTGGAGCTTTGAAAGACTTTAAAGTTGAGTATGCCAAATCTAACCGAGCCATGTGTCGTGGCTGTGAAGAAACCATTATCAAAAATGAGGTCAGAATATCAAAAAAGGATTATGAGAGTGAAAATGCCAGAGCCTACGGTGGTCAAGATAGATGGTACCATGTCCAATGCTTTTCAAAGCTCAGAAAAGAGTTGCAATTCTTCGAAACTGGTAAAAAGCTTCCTGGTTTTGAAGGACTGAATAAGGAAGACCAAGAAACCCTGAAAAAAAGTTTAACGAAGATTAAAGAAGATGCTCCACCGACAAAGAAACTTAAGTCTGAGCCTTCTGATCCTGAGGAAGAAGAAGAGCTGAAGTTACAAAATCAGATAATTTTCAGCCTTAGAGACAAGTTATCTGCACTTCCTAAACGTGCTCTTATCTCTTTGTTAGAAACTAACGAACAAAAACTTCCCGAAGGAATCTCCAACGTAAGTATCATTGACCGTGACACAATATTTGCACTTTTAGGCTTCATTAATAATTAAGGATAATTTGTTTATGAAAGGTAATAAATTAAAAAAGTGGAACGAGATTCGCAAATTTGTTGAAAAGTGTCTTTCCAAGTGCATATCTGTATAATACGTATACAGAGTAATCCAAGACTATCGTCCCACAGGCCACTGATGTATTCCTTGTGAAAATCTGCGACTGAAACGTTTTTTATTTCTCAGAGGAAGATTATCATTTGCGAGTAACAGTCATTTGAAATTTTCCAATCCAGTAGTATCTGATGACTCAGTGAAGTGAGAATAGGGCTGTCTATACATCATTTGACCATCATGTGCTCAGCAACTGTCATGCAGCGTCAAATGCCACCAAATCGGCCAATTTCAAGCGACTGTAATTCGCAAATGAAAAATTTCCTAGCAAAAGTAAAAAACGTTACAGTCACAACTTTTTATAAGGTACACATTGGTATCCTATGGGGTGATAGTTCTGGGTCACCCTGTATATAATAGAGTTTATAAAATTAACATTGCCGACAGCTTATTGATCAATAGATGTCTGTGTTGAATAAATTTGTAAAACCTGTTGAAATATGATTGTGACATGTTCTATTTCTTTTGTGTTACAGATGTTAGATGCAATCTCGGATGCAATGACTTTTGGAGTTTTAAACCCATGCCCAAAATGCCAAGGGCAATTGGTTTACAAATCTGGGCTTGGTTATATGTGCACTGGTGATATAACAGAGTGGACAAAATGTGAATATGTGACACAAGATCCAAAACGATCAAAATTCGTAGTACCTGCTGTCCTTAAAGAGGAGCATCCTTTTCTGTGAGTACTTTCATACACTACCCCCCCCCCCCCCCCCCCCCCCCACCCGTCCCCGCGCTCGGCCATCTGACTCGCTCACCCTGAATACATACCTACATCATGGGTGTTCATCGGAATTATATATTAAATCCTCCACGTTTGTGTTACTCACAGTCATCATTTTCTGGTTAATACTAAATCTGTCAAAGTACTGGGCGAATTATGTCAAATATGGAACAATTAAATATCGATTCCTCTAAATTTGACTTTGGCCGTGATTTTGAAGTGAAAATATCTAAAGAGTAAGCATGAAAGCTTAATTCCTTATTTATTATGTCATAATTTCAGCAAAGCATACAAATCTAAGGTGAAGAGAAAGCTGATTCGTATCACAGCACCTACCACATCATCTTCTGTTAAAAAAGAAGACGAAGTAGACAGTGGTCCAAAAATTCAAGGGAAACCAAAACCGTTGAAAAATATGGAGTTTCTTCTAGTAGGCAAAACACAGAGAGACAAAGAAGAGCTGAAGAAAGAGATATTGCTCTTGGGGGGCAAACTTGTTACAAAAATTCACAAAAATTTGGCTGCCTGCATTTCTAATCCGACGGAAGTTGAAAAAATGAACAAACGAATGCAAGAAATTAAGGAGGCTGACATACAAGTGGTTTCAGAAGACTTTATTGACGAAGCCAAAGAATTTGATAAACCAGCCATTATGCTTATTAATAAAAAAAACATATGCACATGGGGCGGAGATCCAAGTTTACGAATTGCAACAGTAGTGGAAAAATCAAAGTCCAGGGGTAAAAGTCAGTTTGAAAAGTCTGTGTCTGGAAAGATCAAGATGCGCGTGAAAGGTGGAGGAGCAGTTGATCCCGATAGCGGGCTAGAAGATAAGGCTCATATTTACCAAAGTGGTCAGGATAAGTATACAGTAACCCTCGGAATAACTGACATACAATCAAAGAAAAACAGTTACTACAAGTTACAAGTTCTGAAAGATGATAATCTGAAAAAATACTGGTTATTTCGGAGCTGGGGAAGAATCGGCACATCTATTGGAGGCACAAAGTTGGAAAACCTTGGACTGCAAGAGTGTATAGAGCAATTTGAATTTTTATATGAGGAAAAGTCGGGTAACAAATGGAGTCGTCGTGACAACTTTGTTAAAGTTCCGTCTAAGATGTACCCAATTGATGTAGACTACGGGGAGGATGATGAAACAAAGAATAAATTCATGGAATCAGAGATAAAGAGTAACCTGAAAAGACCGCTACAAGATTTGATTAAACTTATTTTCGACGTTGACACAATGAGAAAAGTAATGTTGGAATTCGAAATAGATTTGGCTAAAATGCCACTGGGTAAATTGTCAAAAAAACAAATCGATAAGGCTTACAAAGTGCTAAGCGAACTGCAAGAATTCATAAGAACCGGCGGGGTCGACCGTTGTAAATTTGTGGATGCCTCGAATAGGTTTTACACGCTCATACCACATGATTTCGGAGTATCAGATCCGATAATTTTGGAAAACGAGGAGCAAATCAAATCCAAGTCGGAGATGTTGGATTCTTTACTGGAGCTAGAAATTGCCTACAACTTATTAAATGCGAAAACAGATGAATCTAAGAATCCTATCGACGCCCATTATGAACAATTGAATACAGAGATTGACATCCTTGATGTAGAAACAAATGAATTCAAATTAATTGAACGTTACGTAAAGAATACTCACGCATCAACTCATTCTCATTACGAGCTGGAGATAGATCAAGTATTTGTGGTAAAACGCAAAGGCGAGGACAAGCGTTATAAGCCATTTAAGAAGCTACCAAATAGAAAGCTCCTATGGCATGGATCCAGAACTACAAATTACGCCGGTATACTGTCCCAGGGTTTGAGAATTGCCCCACCCGAAGCACCTGTCTCCGGTTACATGTTTGGTAAAGGCATATACTTTGCTGATATGGTATCAAAATCTGCGAACTATTGCTGCACTAACAGACAAAATCCGACTGGATTGTTGCTGCTGTGCGAGGTAGCTCTGGGCAATACCTATGAGCGGCACGCAGCGGATTACATTGAAAAATTGCCAAAAGGTAAACATTCTACACTGGGTTTGGGTCAGACGCGTCCAGACCCAGATGATGTCCACGTTACAAGCGATGGAGTTCATGTGCCATACGGAAAGCCAGTACCAGCTAAGCTTTCAAAGTCAACCTGTCTCTTGTACAACGAATATATTGTATATGATGTGGCCCAAGTTCAAGTACAATATTTGGTCAGAACTCATTTCCAGTATAAATTATAAGCCGAAATACCACACAAGCCATTTGAAGAGGCCAGACTTCCAAATAAGGCCTACCGATTTAATAATTAAATAAGCGTAATAATAAGTTGTATTTCTTATTTCTATTCGTTTTTATTTTCTATACTTTGAGCACAGGTATAAACCCAGGACATCAGTCCAACCCTGATGCAATTGTTTTTCTCACTAATTGCGCAGCTGAGTATGAGTCAAGTCTAGACCCAAGCTACAACCTGAAGATTGGGATATAACAAATTACATTTCAAATACATCTAAGTATACATTGAAGTGCTATTGTCATGGGACACTCCACCTTGAAAAATATTACCAGGTTTTTCGTTTGTAATAATAAATAACTGAAGGGAGTCCATTGACGAAATTCAAAACGTGAGCGATATCAATTAGAGTACAGTAAACTAGCACTTCAGATCAAAGCAGTGATATCAAAATTCATATTTCCTTCATCCTATTAGTTTTGGCACATAGTTTGTACTTGGTATATGAAATGGTTTCTGCATCTCATAGAATCTCATGTATCTATTCTCATTTGAAAATAGTGATGATTATCCAAATAACCTTCAGATAATATTTTTTGTACATTAATCATTAGCTATATTTCCAACAAGCCGATTTTTACTTTCAACAATAAATCTTGTTAGCATAGATATGAAAGACGTATTGTATGTTACAATTGTTGGCACTATTATTTTCCACTTTATAATTACATCCTTATTCCTTGAAATTTCACATGTCCAGATATATGACGCAAAATTAATGAATTTTAATTTTCAAGCGTATCGGATATACGCAAACGAAATAAAAATTCATGCAATGACAATTTGGTACACACAGAAAAATTAATCAACATACCTGACACCGATAACTTGATACAGACACTTCCTTTAAAACATCTGACATCCTAATTTACGGTTTTTATGTTTCCTAAATATAATACAAAATACTAAAATATTACGAGGAATAAATAAAAAGCACGTGCTGTGTAAAATTTTTAGATTCGATATATATTGGTACAGTAGTAGTACAATTATTGATTAATATTCAAAATGAAAATCAAAGTAAGATTGATCGAACGTATTGATACGAATATATCCATCTTCTCCGCCTGTAGAATAACTTCGTCCATTAGGATGAAAGGCTAAAGAATTGATAGGACCAAAATGACCTTTGAGTCGAGCAAATTCTTCCTCAAATACCAAATGGAAAAACCGTGAGTCAAATTTTCCATGACGAGCCGATGTCGTGGTCACGTCCATAGCATCCTGGCCACCACCCAGTACCACCTAAAAACGAATATAGATACGATTAGCACATGTGCATTTTATATGTCTATGCTGACAAATTCAAATAAGAATTAGTTTGGTTGGTCACTTTTTTTTAAGTTTGCATATTGATACTCTGCAGGAAGTTTGCTTTTTCTGCATATTTACCAAATACGAATTTTCAAAACTTGATCAAGTTATTTGTAATGAATGTTTAATGAGTAATTTATAAGAAAAAAAATGAACCATGAATTCTGAATAGCAATATTACGTCAACGAGCTTCGTTTCAGTTTGTAATCAAAGAGTTGCACCTTGAGTAGAAAAATATCCAAGTTGCACTGCATGAAATTTTCAATCGTTTAGTTTTAATTAAAATTTCAGTTCATTCTCAAAATTGCTGAGAAGTCAAACGACAAATCAGGATTAGATTCGATTGAATGACACTTCAAATTTAAATTTTACACCCCAGTGAAGTCGATGCCGAACCCCCTGGTTTAAATGGGTCAGAAATAAGGTTGGCTGTGGCAACTTCCAGCCAATCACAGTGGTGCATCCAACAGATACCGCATGTGTTATTCAATAGGCGTAAGGTAGGCACTAGAGCTGCCAACCTTATATCAAGTCGTCCCCTAAAATTAGCAGACGAAACGGGAGAGCTCCGTCCTTCTCTCAAACGTCAGAATGGTAAAATCTTCCCTTTTCAGGTATCATAAAAAATGTTCCACCATGTGCAATATCCATGAAAATACAAAAATTCTTCTGCAACTGCTCAAGTTATTGTATAAAATCGCAAACTCACATGATCCAAAATTGGCGATATGGTTGCAGAATTGACCGGTCTCTCAGTTTTATAAGTTTTCAAGCAGACCAGAGATTCGCTATCAAACAATTTGGCCGTATGATCCTTACATGCAGTCACAAACATTGTCCCATCCTTATTGGTTTGCATATCGTTGATCTGACTTTTGTGACTTCTCACAGAGTTAAGTTTTTTTCCAGTCTATATATGCAAATTGAGTAAATTGAGGAATTGTAATTTAATTCAAGATTGATAATTGTGTCATGTAAACATAACTCACCCTCATGTCCCACAGATTAATCTCACCATCTTCATGTCCTGTGACGATGGTTTCATCAAGAGCACCCCAAAAAATAGCAGAGATCCGGGGGCCATTGATAGGTATTCGTCGTATAGCATTCTCTTGTGATAATGTGGAATCTACGTCTCGCGCATCGATAATGAACATTTCACATTGGTGTCCTAAAGCTTTATCAGTCGAATAGACAGCAAGATTCCCAGAATAGCTAAAGCTACATGTCCTCACCGAACTATTTGTTGCCAATTGACCAACAACTTTTCCTGAATCAAAAAAAATTTAGAAAATCATTATTTCGTGAAATTCAACATATCTCCAAATAGCATAAGTTTATATGTTTTAGTTAATTAATCCAATTTGCTCGACTTCATGTTGCTGGAATTAGCACTGAAAACCCAAATTAGATTGAGAAATTTCAAAACTTTTCCATTCATGATGCAAATCATTACATTAATTCAACAGATTATTAAAGATATTTGATAACATTCTATTGATTTGTTCTTGTTGGTTGCAGTTATCACCTACTAGGTTCAGTAACATCTCAAATTTTCAGGTATTTAGTTCACTAACAGATGGAGACTGGCAAAATTACCACAGTTCCTCTAGGATAATATCAAAACATTTTCAATGGTCAGAATACTGCGGATCTAGCAACGACCAGTTTCATGTCACTTTCATCATATGGGTATAGTACGAGTCCCTTAGAATAAGAACAATGACAGGTAACTAACCAGTCTGACAATCCCATACACATAAAGTATTATCTCCGCTTCCAGACAAGAATCTAGTAGTATCCCAATTGACGTCAATGCACCATACGGAACCGTTATGACCATTGAACGTTCCAAGGCGTTCTCCATTGAGGGAGTACCAGACATTAGGCTTCTTGTCCTTACTTGCAGAGAACAAGAGGTCACCCTCCCTGTTGTACTTGATCTTAGTAATGGCACGTTCATGCCCATGTAGCATGAGAGGTTTCTAAAACACAGTGCATTTGCAAACTGTAGAATCCAAAGCTTCGAAAAGATACAGTCAATATGACCACTTCAGATATTACAAACACATCATTCCACAAGAAGCCTCCTCTAGCGTTGACCGAATATACATGCGTATTCGAATCGACACCTGCAGCGTCAACTTGAGGTTAGGCACGGTAAGGTAAGTTTTCACACGTGTCTATGTGTGTGCATGCGTAGGAGAGGTTCAGGCATGATAATAGAACAGATTTATTTTATGAACAGAAGCTTACCATTTTATCAAAACTATTATCGCATCAGCGCTCCACAATTGCCACAAAATCGAATTGTACACCTGCTAAATGTCTCACAACGTCCTGGCCGAGCGACAGAAAGAGATGAGAGCCACAACCCGTCAATGAAATAACCTAGCATTGACTACATATTGTGGAAGATAGCCGACCTCACGGGGTATATCGAAACTCTTTCGGTATAGAAGTCTTCCGCAATTACTGTCGTATACTTTAGAGCATGTGGTACACTGCTCTGCACAACCACTTCACGCCGCACTACCAGTACCCCTACCACTAAGTCGATTGTGAATGATACTTTACCCCAAAGCTTTACCCAACGATGTATGCTATGGATGCGTGAACCCATACATTGTAAGTGCCTTAGATAAGTTTCCGCTAAAACAAAGAGGGAACGAGGTTAGCATTTTGGAATAACTATATAGGCGCTGTCTAGTAACTTTCCGGTAGTCGCAAGATTCCTGCACTAAGGCTAGGCTTGATTAGTTGCTGATCACGGATCTGTCATGTTCTTGGGTCTGCAATCATACAATGGTATTGTCAGCGTTCCAAGTATATATTGCTCCGTGGTTCCCAAGATCTTGGTGACGCGCCATGTTTGCAAGGTTATGTTTCAATAAATTTCACAAATATCTGTTACGGTAGAAAAATTTGTCGCTCGATTTTGTCATCCGTGATTGTTTCATGGAGTTCACAATAGCTGTATAATATTATCGCTTTCTCACAGAAATGTTGTGACAGTTAATTAAGTGTGGAACTAGACATTGAAGTACAATTTTTATCGGAACATCAGTTCTTATTATCCTTCAATGAAGATACTTAACTAATAGAAACCAAACGCTCACGAAACTGGGCAAAGCTATTAAAAAACAACTGGCAAAATTAATCCAGCAATCCACGTCCCGTTGTATGCAGTGGTTATTTACTACTATTGTGATAGACATCTCTCTGGAACTGTAATGGCACAACAGGTCAACAGGTGCGGTAAAGATATGGGTACTCAAATTGATGTACCGTACTTGGAAGAGAAAGGAAATGATTATTTATTTTACTACACATCAATTGATGATGCCACTAAGGCATGGCTGCATACTCTGCATTGTACCTGGGGATTATGTACGTGATATTTTCACCTTTAGCACATTGGTATTCACATAAAATCAGAATTATAAATGACATTAATCATTATCTTTGTGTGTTAAGGGAAAAAAAGTGACGGTGTTACCAAAATGCTCAATGATTATTTCAGCACGGCACCAAATCCATATCTGAGCGTCCTACGCATTTTGGTAAATGTCTCGGACTACAAGTACATCAAGTCAAAGATGTCTCTCAGCTTTACAGGTTATCATTATTTAAATGCATAAAGTAATTCACAGAATTTTATACACTTATCTATATATATTGTGTAATATTTACATACTCTGGCCCAAGTATAATTGGTCTTTTGGAGACATGGAGCAAATAAGAATTTGTGACTCCGGTGTTCATGCAACACTATGGGACAGTGTTTTACCAGTCATACTCCTACTGAGGGTTGTTTATGGTCAGTTAGGCACGCATTAGTGTAAACTGCTTGAAGGGAATGGGAGCAATGACTGTATCAGGGTAACTCAGGTGTCGCTTGCAGTATGGTCAGCATACCTCGGGCATATTCTGTAATCTGCTGTGGGTGATCTACCCTGCTGACTAGAGGGTAGTTTTTAGTCACCACGCTGCTGGCTGGTGAATCACCATAACTTTCACCAGAGACACTCGTTCTGATAAAAGAAAGCAACACTACAGGGAATTTTTACTATATCCATGTAAACACTAACGAGGTTCTATTGTGTATCCTCAATTTGGATTTCTTTATTTCAATTATCTTGCTCTGCCATTAGTTGCAGAGGATTTTTCAAAATGGATTTCATTGAGAAAGGATGTTTACAAGAACTTTTTGCAAGCTGATATAAAGTCTGCCGCTTTCGACTTGCTGACCAAGCAAAAGAACCTGCAGCTGACCAAAATTGTGTTCGACACATACGAGCTTTCAGAACATAAAGAGTTCTTCTTACCTGCAATACAGGTATAACACATAAAGTATCTGTTTATAAAATTGTTTATATTTATATCACAGCTAAACCTCGTCTTCCCCAGTGTAATAATTTGCCCGAATAAGGGCAAGTTGGGCTTATTTGTTACTTATTTGCACAAGGCGAATGCGCATGTGTGAGCTAGGTGTATTATTCCAATTGATCAGTATTTCGTTATATCAAGAGCTTAAACGTAGAATTCCTGCATGGCTCCTGAATAGTGTACAGAAGAAGTCTACTATATTACATACATATATTCATTATTCAAAGATGTTACGGTGCCACCACTAAAATATAATAATACTGGATTTTTTTCTTTTTCTACTAGGGCAATGTGCGCGCAATAAAAGTATCATAAAATTGTTGCAAAATGATACTCGTCGTCATATGATATAGACACAGTTTTGCTGAATTACTTCTTGAATTTTTGGGTAGTAAAATAATCTGTGTTATTCTCATCAAAATAGTGAAATTTTTTTTCATGAAATGATGTACAGTACCTTGTGTGTGAATAATTCATATGATATAAAGTAACATTTTGCGGCGACTGTACGATGCTATCATCGCCCACACGTCACCTTAGTAGAAAAGAACCAAGATACGACTTGTGAGGGTCTCTCACAGCATGTGCTTCCCTATTGACCGTATGTTCCAGTATTATTATATTTCAGTGGGTATCACCAAGAAAGCAAATACATGGTAAATACCGTATTTGGCCAAAAAAATATCTTTAATTAATCATACTCCTCGATTTCTTGGTTACAGAATATGGTATTGGAAAAGAAGTACAAGGATGCTGCTCAATACGCGTGTATTTTACATTTGCAATTATATTTTCTGAACGCTGAGGTATTGCTGCTGCCACTAATTTTACAGAATAAATTGACTTTGGTTGATGATCTTTTAGTGGATTGTATGGAAGCTCAAAAGGCTCTAATAACATACTTGGATAATCTCTTGGCCTCAGGCAAAAATATAGAAGCTTCATTAGAAGCTTTTGTAGAGTAAGTTTTTTATCTTCAATCGTTGTATTCTTCTTAGGCTTACATGAAACCAGTAAATTTCAATGTTAATCATTTCATTATTATTTCAGTCGCAATGAAATACCGGAGGTAAAAATATCGGCAATGCAACTGCGCCCGATGAATAAGTTGGTCGGACGCTTAGCAAAGCAGTACAACCTACCACCAGAATGTTGTCCCAATTTGAATCAGAGACGAGGCGAAGGGGCACTGAAATTTCTGATATACAAACGTTACGTCGACTGTACTCTTAGTAAGTTGTATAAGGCTAGAAAATTCTATTATTAGCAAATGCAAAGCGGTGATTATGCTTTTCAAACTATCAACCACATTACACAACTAATTGTCAATCACTTTAGGCGGAGAAAGCTGGAATGAAATGGCTCGTGAAACGGTCGGAACAAACTCTCGACTGCAGTTTGAGTTGGTCAAATCCTTAGCGCAAGCAAATGACACCAAAGAAGCTCTGCGGTGGGCAAAGTATTATAAAATGCCTAAAGCTCAGTGGCCATGGGCTCTAGTGGACTGTGAAGCGGTAGAGCTCGAAGGTAGATTGTGATTTCAATTGATCCATTATCATTGTTAATAGCAGGTTGTGTGAGAAATACACCAGTTGTCTGATAAATCTTTTGGAGATTGCGTTCTGAATTAATTGATAATATTCGTATTTTGTCATCAAAGATTTGAATACTAACCCTGAAGTTGCTGCGGAAGAAAACTGGGATGTAGAAGAAGATCCGATACAATATCATACTCTACGTCTACCCAGAGGAAGCATCAAAATAGTGAATGACACACAAACATTCGAGGAGTTTCTAACCAAAGGCTTAAAAGAAGTGACAATTGTTGGAATAGATTCGGAATGGAAGCCTAGTTTTGGTAACTAAACCCATTGGAACTAAGATTCTACGATATGTATCTAGATGCGATATGCAGGAGTTGATCACAATTGTGGATTCTTCCACCTTTTTTCACAACTGCACGTTATAAAGTACAAATTTGATATTTGCCAATTTATCGTATCACCTTCTTGAAAATAATTTTGAATGGAGCTTACTTGGACTTGAGGAATAATATTTCGCCGGTTTCTAGGTACAAAGCAGAGTGATTTAGCTCTGATACAAATAGCCACCAAGACCGCTGTATATATACTTGATGTTCTCAGTATGGGAAAAGAGCTGGCAGATTTATGGGCCAAGATTGGAATAATGTTGTTCGACAATAAAAACATTTTAAAGCTTGGTAAGGTTCAGAAATTCATATAAATCTTTCTACAGTTCTCAGAGTTCAAGGTGAAACGTCATGGATCCTTGATTTGCAAATTGGACATTTATTCAACAGCAGTAAATTTGTAAACATAGAATTCTACCAGAAGAAGTATACAAGCCGAGGTGGATTCTGATCGATTCAAGGCCACCGGTGTCATCTGTTACCATCTATTTAACCTGCTTAGCAGACAACACGGATAGCCTCACATCGGTCAAAATCTAACTCGTCTTTGTCCCCAACCTTTGTGGACCATTAACATCGTATTTGTGCAATCAGAATTATAACTTTCATCTGAATCAGCTCTAATTTGCACTGACGTTTACTCACATAACTCACTGAAACTAGTTCGGATAGATAATGATATTATAATTGATTTCTAACTAGTAAATCTTCAGAAATATAACAGTATGTAGGTATACCTATTCTCAAACTCGTAACGAATAACAAAACGTACAACACATACCACTACCATAAAGTTACCACTAAGATCGATATTGTAGGAGATGGATTTTGTCAATAGTTCTAATGTCTATCTAAAGAAAATATATCCCTTCATTTAAGTATGTTTATTAGTCAAAAAAGTGCAGCTAAAGTAGTAGAATAAAGATGCATGTAATTTTCCTTCTTATTTTTAACTTTATAGGCTGTTAAAAATTAATTTTTTGTTTGGAAACAACATTTATGTTTCTGAAATAGTCTTAAATGTCAAGAAAGAAAATATCTAAGTTCAGTACATATAAATACAAAGTTGTAAACTTCAAAAACATTACATGTCCACTGTAATGGATATGAGTACGTGTGATATAGATTCATGAAAATTCTGCAAAAAAATCAGACGTCTTAGTTGAAGGATATATATTGAAAGAAATTTTTTCCGCCACTAGATTTAATTCAGTTTTGAAAGGGTTAAGTAAAAAACATACATGATCAAAATCTGACTTGAACAAATTTGCGATTTGTTTTGATTTGTATGTCTCTGACCAGATTTATAGGTATAAACCACAGTGACTCCCCATGCTTATATTTATTTGTGTTTCTGAGTATAAATTTTCTATCTCAGGATTCGGCCTAGCGCATGACATTGCTATGATTAGGGAAAGTCTTCCAGCATTGGCAAATATTAAAGCCACTGGCCAGGGATACATGGACCTACTGCATCTTTGGAGAAAACTGACAAAAGAGCGTTACTTTCAGTTTCCCTACAAGGGCGATGCAGCTTTTACAAACGAAAGCTTAAGCAAATTAGTGGAGCTCTGCATGGGTTACAGACTAAATAAATCGGATCAATTTTCCAACTGGGAACGAAGACCGTTACGAGAGAGCCAACTTACTTATGCTGGCGAGTAAATTAGATCTATTACATGTGTACTATTGCAGTGACAACATCTTTGTGACCATACCGTTTATAATATTATTTTTGTAATATTAGCCTTCACAGTGGTTCATCTATTGCCCCAAAACTACTGTATTTTTTGTTTCTCGCTTTGCTCTGTAATCATTAGAAAGCTTAAACTTTCCCCTTAATGCACCCTGAAGCACACCGCTGCCTCCTAAAACCCTATCCAATTTTATCAATCATTTTATCATTTATCAATTAGTTTTCTAGAATAAACAAGGAAGCCAGCAAAGTAAATAAATGCTAGAAAGCAGGCTTAACTGTACTTGTAAGATTACAGGTATGTAAACTTCACTGTATAATTTCAGCTTTGGACGCATATTGTTTGTTGGAAATATTCGAAGTTCTCAGAATTCAGTCTGTGCGTCTAGATGTTGCGTTCAACGAACTTTGCGCAGAGTCCCAACATATTCCATCCAAACTTCCGAAAAAAAACCTTAGAAAACAATCTCCAAAGGTAAAATTCACTGATGAAATGGAATATCATTTTTTAACATTAATAAATATAAAAAAGAAGCAAATGCATTTTCATTGACGAAATATGAAATTTTCGATTAGGCTGGTTCAGGGACTTTGAGCATGCCACTCCATACAGCAGAGAGCAGTATTCAGAAATTTGATCAGAATAACACAGAAAAGATCAAAAAGGAACCATGGACAGATATGCAAGCAGC
Source organism: Diprion similis (assembly GCF_021155765.1). Taxonomy (NCBI): domain Eukaryota; kingdom Metazoa; phylum Arthropoda; class Insecta; order Hymenoptera; family Diprionidae; genus Diprion; species Diprion similis. The sequence continues at coordinate 122,985 of NC_060107.1, forward strand.
ACATGAATGGCGCGTTGTTTGTGACTCTATGCTCGGTGGTTTGGCAAGGCAGTTACGTATGTGCGGATGTGATTGCATTTATGTTGAGTTTGACCGAAGAGGAGACCAGTCGGCTAAAATAGCCATGCAACAAAACCGAGTATTCCTAACGCGAGGTAGCGCATACAACAGGGTGAGTACAATATTTGTGTGTGATACACATCAGTTTCTTAGCTAAACATGTTCGTTTACACATATACATTAGGGTGTGTCAGAAAAAAATAGTTTTCAATTTGCTAACATGGCACTCACTAAAAAGTTTATCTAAGTTGGAAGATATCGAATTACTAAGTTGAAAATCTGTAAATGTAAAAAAATGTAAAAAAAAAAGCGAAAAATCAAATGAGGCCAATCTTCCATATAACGTAGAAAGCTCATCTTTTCCCATAATTTTTTTTTTCAATCCAAACCAAATTTTTAGCGGGTGCCATTTTGGAAAATAGCAAATTATTTTTTCTCAGCAACACCCTGATATACATGTACACCAGGTTGATCCTTTTTAATCAGTCTGTCAATGCAGTTCATTTGATACGAACAACACAAAGTTTGACAGCTGTAGTCTGCGTTACGTTATGTTATTATTCTATGAAAATTTTCAGTTTGCTCCCTATGTCGGACAAGGTTACTGCTACAGAGTATTGGCAGATAAACCAGAAGATCAACTGAAAGAAGTTTTGAATAACTTCAGAGTCTTGGTTATGCAAAAGGACATTTTTAGCAGATGCCAGATTTGCAACTATGATGAATTCGTACAAGTCTCGAGAAATACTATTTTTGAGTTAGAAAAAAGGTAAACCCGCATTGTAGTATCTGAAGAAATTTTTCACGCCTGTTTGCTCAACTGCTGTTACACAGTACATTCATCTGTAATTGATGTATGTGCATACACATAGAGACGAACGGTGTCTCGCGGATCGGCATCACAAAGTATAATTACGAAAACCTTTGGATCATGTTTGCGAAGCAATTATTGCGAAATTTTGTGTTACAGTTTCAAAAGAATTAGGCATCGAAATGGACATCAATTTCACCAAGGTACATTCACGGATATCGATAATGTAACCACTGCTTCTACTGCCGCGGATAATGATACAGATTTAATATCAAATCAGGATTCCAAGTTAATTGCTGAAAAACGGGGAACGGTTTACAATTGCAACCGTACATGGCGTCTCACTACAGAGACACTAGATATTGCCAACTGTGCTACCAGGCATAGGGTTACAGTACAATTGGATAAAGTACCAGCAAACGTGTTGAAAAACGTTGAACAGTTTTATATTTGCGAATGCTGCGGGAAGGTATATTGGGACGGATCACACATGGAGCGAGCTCTGAATGGTATTTTGAGAGATATAATTGTGTGGCAATGAATATAGCTATACTAATATGCAACACAACAGTATACATATACGATTGCTGATAGAAATATGACAATATTTAAGTGTAAAGGCCCGAAAATTTTCGACCTTTGAAAAGTTCAAGTACCAGTGAGCAGGCACGTTCGACACACCACTAATGTAGCGTGTGATACAGGAAATATTTAGTGAAAGTGGCTATTTAAGCCACTCGAGGTGGATCTGTGTCCTGTGCCACCACTGCGATTGGCCACTCTCGCCAAACATGTATGCATAAAGACGTTTCATTTATTCTTCGTATTGTCGGATCAGTAATTCCACAACCACAGAATCAGGACCAGTATAAAATATCACGTTGTGAATATGTGTGAAATTGAATGTCATCAATGTGGGAGGTCTGATGATATTCAATAAGTTCATTTCGCATACATGCGGGAAGTAATTTTCCGGCAATTGCGTGAGACATCCAGATCTGTTTTTGTGATATACTGTGATGTTTTTTGGTAATACAGTCGATTCTCTAAATAGGGATGGTGATGGGGGTGTAGAGGAAGATATTTCTAAGTATTAGCATATCCCCACCAGCGAGCTCCACGTGCATTTGTAGCACTTTGAACTGACAATGAGACTTTCGTAATAGGGCTACCAAAAATCCATAACAGCTACGCTATTTTCTTCCAACATTTCACTTTCACTGCTGACTCTATTGCGTGGGTATCTGGCAAAATTGCGGCTACACTTTGTTCAACTAGAGTAGTGGGAGAAGCGACTCTATTGAGAGTTGACTGTATCAAGATTTAGTAATCACACTTGCGCTAGTGGCAAAAATTCAATCTGGCCAATCAGCATGATATATTGTGTTCCTAGATTATTCAATAAGTATTGTGTTATCAGTAAATAAACTTATGCACCAACATTTTTTAATTATTCGCAACATTTATGAAACTCAAGTTGACAAATCATGTAAAGCTTATAAAAAGTTTATCTGAACACTCACTCAGATGCAGTTTACACTATTGTCCTGTGCCTGTGTTTACAATAAATTGCAGTATTGTTGTCTACTGCTTGAAAATCTCACGCTCTTTAAAAAAAATGTAATATGCCGTCTGGATAATTTTTTGCAAGAAATTCACAATTTTTCTTATGTTTTTGCTTAATTGATTTATTTATTTATTTTTTTTCATTTTATAGCTGATCACGCCAAACAGATCTTTTCTGGCATAAAGTTTGTCTCAAACAAATAAATACACATATTTCAAATTATTTATCAATTTATCATTAAACTAAATCCAATTCGGTTCAGGCAATCATGTATTGTCTGATGCACCGGTTCTATTTGAAGCTGAAATCAGTTAGGCAGACATATGAGAAAATTTTTTATCAACAAATTGATTCATTTGCGCTCTTCAGTTTCGCTCTAAAGATACAGAGCGCTGTCAATGCCACTGCCCTCTAGTCGGAACTGCAAACCCATGTTCAACATATTGCTGTTGGAAAAGGTGCACTGTTAATGGATTGCAGTGGCCACAGCTATACAGGTAAACCGAATTCTGTAGGTATTGAGTAAACCCTAGAAACAACGTCAAATGATATTGCAACCGTGCCTTACCATAGTCAATAAACATTGCAACTCTGTCCATCGCCGACTTACAATGTAAAGATATGCCCGTAAAACTTCCTTTTTGCAGGTTATTAGTTGGAATTTGGTTCGGAATCGTTTGTTTCTGTAGGTTTCGTCGACAAGGGCGGTCTGGCGTCCTCGAGAGTACCGATGGATGCCTCAAAGTCAGCTGGTTCAATTAAATTTTTTTGCCCATATGGCGGTGGGCCAATCAATGCTACGACATCGTTGTAATTTAATGTTTCCTTATCCAACAGTGCTTCGGCTATCTGTAAGAATAAACTGTATGTATATTTCGAAGAAGCATACTTGCGTATCCCAGCATGCCAGTTGATATTCCATTTGTACCGCATGTAATCCGATAAGTCGATAATAGAAACCAAAGTATGACTGAATGAATTTGCACTCGACTTGTACACAGGATTGTTGTTGTCAGTGTTACTTTTATGGCCACAAGTCAACTTACCCTAACTTCAATAAACCCACATTATTTCTAATTTGACTGACGATTTTCTATATTTAGGCTATACAAAATTACAAAAAAAAAATATATACGAATCATTTTACATTTTTTTTTTCTGGTCTCTGTGGCAAATATTTTTGACTTTTGACGTGAATTTTGACTTTTCCATAGTCTACAGTTTTCGAATAGACGTAGCTTAGAAATCAGGTGACTTTAGCTCGAAAACTGGTTCCGATAAAAGTCTCACTTTTCGTGTGATCTTTTATAGCAAATGTTTATTTATAATGTAAGCTATTATTATTTTAAAAGACACGGAACGTAGCAACGATAATTACCAGCTCAAGTTTCAATTTTTCAGCAACAAGTAGTTGTTCGGTTCTTTTATAGGCCTGGCTGATCAATCGCCTTGCTTCTACATCCATCATATTAGCTAGCTTTTTGCTGTAGGGTTTTTTGGATTTCTGAAACAAGGATGTAATACATTATGGTAAAAAGATAGCACAACAGGGAAGTTTTGTTTGAGAATGTCACTACAAGGGATCCACAAGGGTGATTTTGAGTCGGGCATGGTTGAATCGTTATTTAACAAACAATATTTACCTGACTGGTTACTTCTTTATCAAACGATACCAAACCCACTGTAGAACTCATGCCAAACTGTTGCACCTGGGCATAGGCCATACGTGTAACCCTTGTCAGATCACTTTTAGCTCCGGTTGTGACTCGGTTGAATGTGACACTTTCGGCCACCCGACCGCCGAGAGCCATGCACATTCTGTCGAACAGCTGCAGGTTGTATTCGTATCAATAATAAATCCACTGGGATGCAATCAGTACTTAAATTTCAAGCATCTCGGTAATTTCAGAATTGTAATTCAGTAATTATCTTTATTCCCGACTCAACCCGAATGTTCACTTTTCGGACTTGAAAAGCGGAACGAAAGTGGCATATTGTTTCTTCTTTACCTTTTGCCCTCATCTGTGGGAATAAGTAGTACTATTCTCCCGCATTTGCGGAAAATATGATCATATTTCCTGTAAATTAGTTTTTCAGTTTTTCTGGTCTTCTCTTCTTTTCCACTTTGAACTACATCTTGCCGCATTATTATGAACTTGCAACAATGTTATAATTTTCTGATTGATAGATCATACTTACACATAAAGAGAAAAACACTTTGAAGTCCAGAATGTGACCAGAGTTGAGTCGGAAATAATGTCGTATATGTAACAGAATAATAAACGTCAATTATTCCCTCAGGTGATTACTGCCCAAGCGAAGCGGGAAACCCACCCGCAGGAAATCAAATTCATTCCCTTGTTACGTAATGTACTATTTTCAAGTTGAGGGACACGGTTAATTACTGACACGGTTAATTACTGACCTAAGCTCTGATATATAGTTTCTAGGAAGTGCCATTACTATACAACTGATCCAGATCATCCAACTAGCATTTTTATTTAGCGTCAATATAGCCAGACATTTATACTCATTGAATATATCAAAGTTTAGTCGTTTCTGACATCCCGAATTTCAAGCAGATTTGTTTAGTCGGATACGTGTCGCACATTTCCAGACACCAAGTGATGTAAAATACCTGCTCTGTAGTATATAGCTTTTGATCGGTAGGTGTATATTGTGCGAATCCCAGGCGATGATTAGTTCTTGGAATGATTGTGACCTTCAATAGGGCATCGGTATGCTCTAGCATCCATGCAACAAGAGCATGCCCAGCCTCATGGTATGCGACTGTACGTTTCTCTGTAGGTGACATCGAATTTTGTCTTTTTTCTGTTCCTCCAACCACACGATCGACTGCGTATTCAACATCGGCAGAGCTCACAATTTTTTTTTTAAATCTTGCGGCATGCAACGCCGCTTCATTGCAAACGTTTGCGATGTCCGCTCCTGTGAAATAGTTATGTTGAGAAATGTTTAACACTCATTAATTATATGGGCTGAATGTCATATGGTTTCATGATGGAAAAAAAAGAAAGAATAGAAAGAAAATGCTAAATCACCGCTGAATCCGGGAGTGAGGTGTGCCAATCTCTTGGAATACGCCTCAGGTCCTAATTCCAGCTTTATTCCCTTGAGATGATGCTTGAATATTTGCTCTCGCTCGTCAAGTGTTGGTAAATCGATTAATATATGCCTATCGAATCTCCCAGGTCTAAGTAGAGCCTTATCTAATACGTCTGCTCGATTAGTCGATGCTAGCATAATGACACCTTCTTTAGAAGCCATTCCATCCATTTCTACCAGGAGTTGATTCAATGTCTGATCAGCCTCGGAAGATCCCGAACCACTGGCTGACATTCCTGAGGCACGTTTTTTCCCGATTGCATCGATTTCATCAATATATATTATGCATGGCGCCCTGAATGTAAAATAATTTTTGTATAAAAGTATGGTACATATGTATATTTACCAAAAACATAACAAGAACTTTCCACAATACTAATTTATAAAGACAATTTTTATTTCTCCTTTTAACTAATGTAGGTAAATGAATATTATAATATGAATTGGTCTCCTTTTTACCGTGATTTTGCTTCCTTAAATAAGTCCCTGACCCTAGCTGCACCCAACCCTCCAACTATTTCAATGAACTCTGAGCCATTCATAGACAAAAATGGTACATTTGCCTCCGTTGCTACAGCCTTGGCTAGGAGTGTTTTTCCGCAACCAGGAGGACCCAAAAGTATAGCACCTGCAAATAGTGTTGACGTAGGACTATCATGTCTACATGCAATGTAATGAAATGGTTACTTAGGTAATTGTGCATATTCCTTGTTTTTCAACTTGTTAACAATGAATAATCACACAGTCATTACAAAGTACCTAATTATGTATGTACTGATGAAAAATCACAAACACCTTTTGGAACCTTTGCCCCTAGAGTTTTGTAATGCTCTGGATGTTTCAAATAATCAACAAATTCCATTACTTCGGTCTTTGCCTCCTGTAGGCCAGCTACATCGTCGAACCGTACACCCTTGCCCCTACCAGTTAATGGATCGACAAGAGTGAATTTAGCACGAGTCATCTGACGAAACCCTTCCATATTGATAGACGGTTTTATAGAACGAAAGCGACTGAGAAGAAGTGCAAGTAGAGCAGTTGCAATAAGAACCATGGTCGTTTGGCTTGCAGTAATATGGCTGCGATCATAAGAAATTGGCACTCGATCCTCTGAAAAATGAAAGAGTGAAATAATTATGATTATTGATAGTTTAGTTTATTTTAGTTTAGTAATTATCGATAGATAACCACTATTGTGATTTCTTAGACATTTTCACATTTCTTGGTAGGTACACTTCAATAATGAACGGTTGGGCTGAATCTAAATGAGTGAAACAAGACAGAGGGCTAAAACGATGGCTTACTTAAGAAATACGTCGGACCTTTTAATCTGATCATTGATGATTATAACAAAATCGGAGTGCCGTTGGGCGATCTACAATAATATATGACGATGCCGTTTTGTTTTGTGTTGGAACCCTTACATTCATTGTAGGTTATTAATTTTAGGATTGTTAGGATTTCAAAAAGTGATTTTAACCCTTATTTGGATGTTCTGTTTTCTGGAAATGTCTTGGCTAAATTAAATAAATACCTTAATTTGCTTGTAAATGTACATGTATAAATACATTGCTCATAGAGCAAATATCTTTAACTGCAGCAAATCAAAGTAATGAAAGTTGGAAAATTTCTAAAAACCAAGATGAGAATAAAAAATCGAGGTATACGATATTCACTTGGTAAAAGTTGAAAATGATTACTAGAAACTTTGAAGAGTCAAAGTGAACAATGGCCCTAATAGAAATATTTCATAGCATTCAGATTGTTATGATACGGAATAGAGAAGTGATTCGATTAGCACCTAAAATTATTCCAAAATTCAAAATTTGACACAAAATACTATAAATTGTGTGCCCATTGTATTGATAAATGTACAGATTGTCTATTCAGTTTAGTTGTAGCCTTGACAAGGGTAATTTTGAATTCTCAATATCACCCTGAAAATACTGATCTTGACGCTTGATACACTCGAGTAAGCAACAAACTGAATATTCTTAGGTGTAAATTTATTTTCTATGTGACGTAGGGTGTGGCTGAACCGAATAGGAAATCCCTTCATAGTTTCAACATCAATTGACTGCTACAGTATTTAATTAGCACGATTCGTATTTGGATATAAACATAAATTTAATGTAGTTTCCAAGCAACTCAACCCCTGTTATGATCCTGACACAATACATTCCCTAGATGATAAAGTCATTAATGCTCTACCTCTCTCAATAAACGAACAAATTTAATAAATGTTGCATATTTCGAAGATATGAAAACTTGAGTTTGCAGATCAGGTGTCACATCGTTGATATTACCTTGTCTTATGTTGAGTTTGTCTTCAGCAGCCCTCAATTTTTCTTCGAAACGATCTAAGTCGCTTACCGTCATTAGGTACATAACATTTCCAACCTTACGGCCTTTAATTACAGCTTCTGGGTGTAAGATTATCATTACCACATCTATTTGAGGTCGAAGTATCAACTCTTTTACTTCACCTTTGGAGAGCATGTGGTGGAGAAAATCATTCCATGACACGTACACACTCTGCTGGACAAGTTATTCGAGTTATCCGCTTCAGGTTTTACACATTAAACATTTTCATATACATCACACATCTCGTATAGTTATGATTTTCAGACTGGTAACGTTAACATAATAATGCATTTTTAACAAAATCGCTGTTTCGCTAATGAAAACTGACTTTGCATTAATACATTAACGTTACAAATCTTAACATTATATATACAGGGTCGTTCGTGACTATTGTTCCATAGGCAGCTATGGACCTATATATTCTTTATCTAAGATCGATAACTAAAAATAGTGTTGCATACGTTAGGAAATTCGTTTTCAAATAAAAGCTGTTCGATCGACCAACCTGGTAGCATTAGAGCTGATTACCACACACAGGGCTAATAAACTTAGATACCAAGCAGCGTAGTGCTGAAGTAGCGATAGGCCGGTCCTGCTCTGACCTATTAAAAGTTACCAGTTTGGTAAATTTCAAACAACTGTATTTCGTGTATAGAAAATTTTCTATACAAATGCAATATTGCAATGCTGCAGATTACCAGAGAAATATGTTGATAGTCTATAAGGCTATAGTCCTGGACCACCCTGTAGTTTTGGGAAGAATTCAACCATAATATCTACATATAAACTCACCTCCCGTTGACTATTATTCGGTGTTAACATCGATACCAAGCTGACAATTAGCCAAAAAGTTGTAATCCACATTAAATACTTGCGAACAATATTAGAAACTTTGTCATCGTCATTTTTTTTCGGATTATCTCCTGAATTTTGAGATGAGGGCTCTCCAGCACGGCCGTCACCTGCCGCTCTATTGCTATTATTCGTACCCGTGGTACAGAAGCTTCGTCTGCCATGATAAAAGCAGGGTAGTTTTGAATCACTATCAAATCCGCTACGTCGTAACAAGGTATAAATGGCGCGTACCTCCTTATGCATTCGCATATGCATTGGACCCTGAAAGAGAATTAGTCATTTCATCATTCAGTGACATCTTGGAATGCTGTATCTTAAAAGAATTGCCTAATACTGAATTTGATCTGTTTATTTTTCATAACTAATAATATAAGGTTAGCAACATGCAAGTCGGGCGTATCATATGATAATCTTACGTGAAACGACAGACATCGTGAGAATCGATGGACACGATTCAGAACCAGTCTGAAATCAGGTCTACTCAGTATCGAGTTATATTTTCCCGCAACAGTTGACGCCAATTTAAAAATATCGTTCGCCGAAGGTAAATACCGTTTCGGGCATTTAACAACGCGCTGCATATTCTTCAATTTAATTTCACAAACACTGTTACCGCGAGTATACTACGCAATGCATAAGAAGAGGTTAGGCCCAGACCGTCATCGAACACGGACATACATAGGTATATTTATGTTACACAAGGGACAAAACTACGTAGACACTTGGTCACGTGCGGGGAATCTTGCAATCTTTCACGAATACTAAAGTGATTGATAAATCCGCATGTAGGACTCCTCATGTAAATCACAGGATAAACTTTATTTTAAGAAACATTCTCATATTTGTGGCTATGTGAAGACGGAATCATCTATACAGATGACAGACCATCTGTACCATGGTGTGGGTATACATCTTAGAGCATATACCTATACTGTATATGACTACCAGCGCCACAGTGTGGCGAGGAGAGCTTCGTTATCGAAATTTCTGCACTTGCAGACTCAATTAATGTTATAAGTCTGATAACCGATCCGGTACGTGTAGGGTAAGATAATATATATTATCTTAGTGTAGGGTACTGCCATCAGCCTCACAGCCCTCACGCCCGTCGCTTTCCTTCGTTCAAAACATTAGCCATGATTGGCTACCTTAGAAATCTTCACCATGGAGATACTCCCAATATAACTAATAGAGGGAAGGGAGTAATACGAATATAAAAATAAAGAAAGCAGGAGGAGTGTTCCGTCTTTATTTACATTAATTTTAATAATCTTATAATAATAATAGCCGTGTATAAGCGCTCAATCGGCGAGCCATGAGAGATAGCTCTAGTTGGCTCTAAGTAGTATGGTAATCTCTCTTGGTACCAGTTGTGGTATACCCAACATAATATCCTCCCTTTTTCTATCTACACGCTTTGCCATTGCACCAGCTTTTGGGAGTTCATGTTTCTGCATTTGAGGTATTCGTGTTCTCAGCAGACTGAACGTGAAATGGACATTGTGTCCAAAGCCTGTCCCAAAGAACAAGAAACGAGGCAGGAACAGGTCAATTTATACGTAACGGAAAAAAAATGACTTGTCGAAAACAAATTGTATAATCAATACCTCTAACATGATGCATGTTACTTTCCCTGTACGTTTGTTAAGATTCAAAATGGGTCCTTGAAGTGAAATGGATGGTTGAGTATGTAGGGATATAGAATTGTTTAGCTATGCCTATTTATCAAGCAATTTCACAACACATAATAACCTCCTCAATGTTATCATTATATTAGACAAACTTTACATTAATTCAAATAACAGGAATGTACTCCAATCAGGTTTTTTGTTTTTTACTGGAAGATGGTCCGTCGTCCTCATTTTCAGATTGAAATATAGTTTTAGGCTGGGTTTTTTGGTAAGCAGGTGATATCCAGTATGGATTTTCAGCAGCATCCTTTGCATACTTGAGAATGGCTTCTCGTGGATCTTGATCATCCTCTATACGTTTACTTAGCCCAAGGTTTCTTATTACATATGAACTGAGCGTACCCCCCGATGAGGCGACTCTACCACCTTGTCCAGACGTAATAGGCAAGTCAGGGCGATGAGACTTTACTGGATCCAGTCTATCTTTTTCCATTTGTTTTCTAACGGACTTTGGCCTATCTTGCCTGAATAAAGGCAGGGCATGTGGTGTAATAATTTGTTGTGTCGACATTATCTCTATGTGCTTCTGCTTATGATGAGACTTGACCACGCACAACTTGGCTCCTCTCAAGCTTTTCTTAGGGTCGTAATAAGTCTTGACCACACCGTTACCACAGCTAACAAATATTTGATTTAGTTTCGGGTGCCAGAGCGTTTTGATAACATGAGAGTTTGTGACGCAAATTTCATTCACTAGATCAAATGTTTTGGTATTAAAAAATAATACCCTCCCAGATGATTGTCCTTTTCGCAGGGATTCACCTGTTATAACCATACTGTCGTCAGGGCTAAACATACAATCAGTTGTGTCATATCGAGAGAATAAATCATTGGCGGTAAATATAGGACTCTTGAAAGAGCGTAGGTCCCAAAGTTTCAGAGTGTCGTCACAACCTCTTGAAGCAAGCAAGTTACCGAGGTAAGAGAAGCTCAAACTGGATATTTCAGAACATGGCTTATGGGCACCTCGAAGAAGCAACGATGTGTTGACAAAATTCTTTCTGTGATCCCACATTTGTATGGACCCATCTGCACAGCCACAGGCCACTACGCTTCCTTCTCTACTATATGCGCAAGTCGTTGGTATAGTTTTAACACCATTTTGAGCCCGACATTTGATAAGGTTTTTGTGAGCACGAGGTTTGTACAAAATCCATATACGACAGGTACTATCTTGGGAGCACGTCATGTATTCTTCCTTTGTGTAAGGATGCCAACATCCACTGTTCAAAGCAGCCGTGTGACCTTTGGTTCTTGCCATATCAGTGATATACTGATCACCTTTTACCGTTTCACATTTTTCAAAACCATCCCGATCCAATACCTTGGCCTGTGCTGCACCAGACACAACTAAAATAACATCTCCGGTCGTAGAATATTGGAGGCATTTTATAGGGTGATTTTCGCAAGGCTGCAGAGTTCGGAAACTTTTCAAAGATGTATCCATGCCAGCGAAATCCCAGAAGCAAACGTCATAGTCAACCGAACCAGATGCCAGACGAGCTCCGGATGGATCTGCCGCTATAGCAATGACAGCTTTTGATCCATGATGCATTTCTACTTCATGACTACAGGGAATCTTATTTGTGCTTGTGTCTTGCCGATCTTCTGAGTCATCGCTATCATTGCCGTCCTCATCTTCGTCATCATCGTCATCACTATTGTTAGTTTGCTTGCATATGCTTGGGTTTAGAGGATTTGTGTTGAGGGGGACTAAACTTGAAGGTTCATTATCGTTTGTTTTTGTCTTGTCCTCCTTTGCACCTGAGGCATTTTCTAGTTTATGATTTTGTTCAACTAATGCGGGTACCGAATGAACAGACTTACTGGTCCGAACTGTCTTGGTGATATTGTCCAGCATTTCTTGTACATCAAAACATTTTGCTTTCTTCCCAAAACTTGTCATCCCCATAACCTCTTGTAGGCTACGCGTTTCTTCTTCATCTTCAGGATTAATCTCATTTATATCCGTGTAGTTGTTCGGCGAAATTTGCTTGCTGAATGTTCCAAAGCCCTCAACCGTACTGCTTGAACTTGCTGATGCATGCTTAGTCAGGTCAGTTTTAATTTTCCCGAAACTAATCACTTTCTTTACATTCATTGTTGATCCAATCTCCAACAGTTCCTTAGTTCTACCGCGGACAACCTAACTATTTTGCGGCATGGAGGGACCCGGAGGCTGTCATTTGTTTCGCAGATATGCGATGACGAAGCATAGTATAGCGGGCCGCCGCTGGAGTACGCGACGGGCGGCGTGGCGATACTTTTGAATCAAAAGCTCTACATTTCAATGGCGAATACACGTGTTGTATCGTTCAACGATTCTATAAAATTATTTTCTCTTACTTGTGGTCGATTTGCGGGGTAGCCGTATCCTTCAATATGGCAGAAGAAAAGTCGTGGTGATGTACTGCTTCAGACTAGATAATTTAATATGGGTAAAAATGTTCTAAATACGAGTAGAATCTTTACTACATAGCAAGGGCAGAGCGCGTAATCTGCGATAATTCATAATTTTATTCGTAAGTTCTACATTCTCAAAGACAAATATTCGCAGAAAAAATAAGGGCGACAGAAAAATTTTTTAAATTCTTTTTTTTTGTTAAACTGTGAATCAGAATTGTTGAGCAACGTTCAATCATACTTTTGAATTTCTTGTTGTCTTATTTTTTGTACTATGTTACAACATATTAAATTACTGAACACTGACACCTGAACACTTGTACTATAATTAAGGTATATTGAATAAACAGCTGAAACTTGATAGCAATGAATTTGTGATTTTTCTTCCCTACCTTTCTGAAAATGCTGAGCAAATTTTGGAATTCTCCCGCCAAGAATAAATGTGCACAATTTTAATTCGAGTGTTTGGACTCTTAGAAGTGCAAAAAAGAAATATCGAATAGCGTTGGACGCACAGCTGCAGAAATACTCAGCAATTTCCTCGATTTTCGGCTGTAACTTTTGATGCGTTGCTCGCAGCGTATTAGGACTGCATCAATCAATTTCTCGTGCAAAATTACGTCGGAATAGTGGCCTGGAGAATTATTTGCAGCACTTTTCGGAGTCGTCGAAATTTTCGCCAAAAATCCAAAAGGGTTAGCCTTACTTTTTTGGTCATTTTCAGGGCTGGAAATTTTTCGTGTTGGAATCAATTCGTAGGACCATTTCTAGACTAATTGGACCCCCAGGAACTCAGAAAACACGGCAAAAATAGCGTTGGATCAACAGCAGAGAAATGGCGATGGAAATTTCCAGTTTTTCGGTTGTAACTTCCGATGCATTGATAGCAGCGTATTGGGACTGCGGTTAATCGATTTCTCTCGCAAAAATACATCGGAAGAGTGCCTCATTGAATTGATTGCAGCACTTTTTGAAATCGTCGAAATTATCGCCAAAAATCCAAAGGGGATAGCCTTACTTTTTGGTCATTTTTGGAGTCTAAAATTTTTCGTTCTGGAATTGATTTGTACGACGATTTCTAGACTAATTCGACTCCCAGAAACTCGGAAAATACGGCAAAAATAGCGTAGGATCAACAGCAGAGGAATGATAGTCAAAATCATTGGTTTTTCGGACGTAACTTTTTAGCTATTGCTCGCAGCGTATTGGGACTGCGGTTAATCGGTTTCTCTGGCGAAAATACGTCGGAATAGTGCCTTATTGAATTGATTGCAGCACTTTTCGAATTCTTCGAAATTTTCGCCAAAAATCCAAAGGAGTTAGCCTTACTTTTTTGGTCATTTTTTGAGTCTAAAATTTTTCGTTCTGGAATTGATTTGTACGACCATTTCTGGACTAATTGGACCCTCAAAAACTCAGAAAACACGGCAAAAACAGCGTTGGATAAACAGCAGAGAAATGGCGATGAAAATTTTCAGTTTTTCGGCTGTCACTTTTGATGCGTTGATCGCAGCGTATTGGGACTGCGGTTAATCAATTTCTCTCGCAGAAATACGTGGGAATAGTGCCTCATTAAATCAATTGCAGCACTTCTCAGAACCGTCGAAATTTCCGCCAAAAATCCAAAGGGGTTAGCCTTACTTTTTTGGTCCTTTTCGAAGTCGAAAATTTTTCTTTTTGGAATCGATTTGTACGACCATTTCTAGACTAATTCGACTCCCAGAAACTCGGAATACACGGCAAAAATAGCAAGGGATCAACAGCAGAGAAATGACGATCAAAATCATTGGTTTTTCGGACGTAACTTTTTAGCTGTTGCTTGCAGCGTATTGGGACTGCGGTTGATCGATTTCTCTTGCAAAAATACGTCGGAATAGTGCCTTATTCAATTGATTGCGGCACTTTTCAAATTCGTCGAAATTTTCGCCAAAAATCCAAAGGGGTTAGCCTTACTTTTTTGGTCATTTTTGAAGTCTAAAATTTATCGTTCTGGAATTGATTCGTACGACCATTTCTAGACTAATTAGACCCGCAGGAACTCAGAAAACACAGCAAAAACAGCGTTGGATAAACAGCAGAGGTATAGCGATGAAAATTTTCACTTTTTCGGCTGTCACTTTTGATGCGTTGATCGCAGCGTATTGGGACTGCGGTTAATCGATTTCTCTCGCAAAAATACGTCGGAATAGTGCCTAATTGAACTGATTGCAGCACTTTTCAGAATCGTCGAAATTCTCGCCAAAAATCCAAAGGGGTTAGCCTTACTTTTTTGGTCCTTTGCAAAGCCGAAAATTTTTCGTTTTGGAATCGATTTGTACGACCATTTCTAGACTAATTCGACTATCAGGAACGCGGAAAACACGGCAAAAACTGCGTTGGATAAACAGCAGAGAAATGGCGATGAAAATTTTCAGTTTTTCGGCTGTAACTTTTGATGCGTTGATCGCAGCGTATTGGGACTGCGGTCAATCGATTTCTCTCGCAAAATTGCGTCGGAATAGTGCCTTATCGAACTGATTGCAGCACTTCCCAAATTCGTCGAAATTCTCGCCAAAAATCCAAAGGGGTTAGCCTTACTTTTTTGGTCATTTTTGGACACTAAAATTTCTCGTTTTGGGATTGATTTGTACGACCATTTCTAGACTAATTCGACTATCAGGAACGCGGAAAACACGGCAAAAACTGCGTTGGATAAACAGCAGAGAAATAGCGATGAAAATTTTCAGTTTTTCGGCTGTAACTTTTGATGCGTTGATCGCAGCGTATTGGGACTGCGGTCAATCGATTTCTCTCGCAAAATTGCGTCGGAATAGTGCCTTATCGAACTGATTGCAGCACTTCCCAAATTCGTCGAAATTTTCGCCAAAAATCCAAAGGGGTTAGCCTTACTTTTTTGGTCATTTTTGGACACTAAAAATTCTCGTTCTGGGATTGATTTGTACGACCATTTATAGACTAATTGGACCCCCAGGAACTCAGAAAACACGGCAAAAATAGCGTTGGATGAACAGCAGAGAAATAGCTATGAAAATTTCCAGTTTTTCGGCTGTCACTTTTGATGCGTTGATCGCAGCGTATTGGGACTGCGGTCAATCGATTTCTCTCGCAAAAATACGTGGGAATAGTGCCTCATTAAATTGAATGCAGGACTTTTTGAAATCGTCGAAATTTTCGCCAAAAATCCAAAGGGGTTAGCCTTACTTTTTTGGTCATTTTTTGAGTCTGAAATTTTTCGTTCCGGAATTGATCTGTACGACCATTTCTAGACTAATTGAACCCTCAGGAACTCAGAAAACACGGCGAAAACAGCGTTGGATGAACAGCAGAGAAATGGCGACGAAAATTTCCATTTTTTCTGCTGTAACTTTTTATGCGTTGATCGCAGCGTATTGGGACTGCGGTCAATCGATTTCTCTCGCAAAAATACGTCGGAATAGTGCCTTATTGAACTGATTGCAGCACTTTTCAAATTCGTCGTAATTTTCGCCAAAAATCCAAAGGGGTTAGCCTTACTTTTTTGGTCCTTTTCGAAGCCGAAAATTTTTCGTTTTGGAATCGATTCGTACGACCATTTCTAGACTAATTCGACTATCAGGAACGCGAAAAACACGGCAAAAACAGCGTTGGATAAACAGCAGAGAAATGGCGATGAAAATTTTCAGTTTTTCGGCTGTAACTTTTGATGCGTTGATCGCAGCGTATTGGGACTGCGGTCATTCGATTTCTCTCGCAAAAATACGTCGGAATAGTGCCTTATCGAACTGATTTCAGCACTTTCCAAATTCGTCGAAATTTTTGCCAAAAATCCAAAGGGGTTAGCCTTACTTTTTTGGTCCTTTTCGAAGCCAAAAATTTTTCGTTTCGGAATCGATTTGTACGACCATTTCCAGACTAATTCGACTTCCAGGAACTCGGAAAACACGGCAAAAATAGCGTAGGATCAACAGCAGAGAAATGACGATCAAAATCATTGGATTTTCGGATGTAACTTTTAAGCTATTGCTCGCAGCGTATTGGGACTGCGATTAATGGATTTCTCTCGCAAAAATACGTCGGAATAGTGCCTCATTAAATTAATTGCAGCACTTTTCAGAATCGTCGAAATTTTCGCCAAAAATCCAAAGGGGTTAGCCTTACTTTTTTGGTCATTTTCAAAGCTGAAAATTTTTCGTTTTGGAATCGATTTGTACGACCATTTCTAGACTAATTCGACTATCAGGAACGCGGAAAACACGACAAAAACAGCGTTGGATAAACAGCAGAGAAATGGCGATGAAAATTTTCAGTTTTTCGGCTGTAACTTTTGATGCGTTGATCGCAGCGTATTGGGACTGCGGTCAATCGATTTCTCTCGCAAAAATACGTCGGAATAGTGCCTTATCGAACTGATTTTAGCACTTTCCAAATTCGTCGAAATTTTTGCCAAAAATCCAAAGGGGTTAGCCTTACTTTTTTGGTCCTTTTCAAAGCCAAAAATTTTTCGTTTCGGAATCGATTTGTACGACCATTTCCAGACTAATTCGACTTCCAGGAACTCGGAAAACACGGCAAAAATAGCGTAGGATCAACAGCAGAGAAATGACGATCAAAACCATTGGATTTTCGGACGTAACTTTTTAGCTATTCCTCGCAGCGTATTGGGACTGCGATTAATGGATTTCTCTCGCAAAAATACGTCGGAATAGTGCCTCATTAAATTAATTGCAGCACTTTTCAGAATCGTCGAAATTCTCGCCAAAAATCCAAAGGGGTTAGCCTTACTTTTTTGGTCCTTTGCAAAGCCGAAAATTTTTCGTTTTGGAATCGATTTGTACGACCATTTCTAGACTAATTCGACTATCAGGAACGCGGAAAACACGGCAAAAACTGCGTTGGATAAACAGCAGAGAAATGGCGATGAAAATTTTCAGTTTTTCGGCTGTAACTTTTGATGCGTTGATCGCAGCGTATTGGGACTGCGGTCAATCGATTTCTCTCGCAAAATTGCGTCGGAATAGTGCCTTATCGAACTGATTGCAGCACTTCCCAAATTCGTCGAAATTTTCGCCAAAAATCCAAAGGGGTTAGCCTTACTTTTTTGGTCATTTTTGGACACTAAAATTTCTCGTTCTGGGATTGATTTGTACGACCATTTATAGACTAATTGGACCCCCAGGAACTCAGAAAACACGGCAAAAATAGCGTTGGATGAACAGCAGAGAAATGGCTATGAAAATTTCCAGTTTTTCGGCTGTCACTTTTGATGCGTTGATCGCAGCGTGATGGGACTGCGGTCAATCGATTTCTCTCGCAAAAATACGTGGGAATAGTGCCTCATTAAATTGAATGCAGCACTTTTTGAAATCGTCGAAATTTTCGCCAAAAATCCAAAGGGGTTAGCCTTACTTTTTTGGTCATTTTTTGAGTCTGAAATTTTTCGTTCCGGAATTGATCTGTACGACCATTTCTAGACTAATTGAACCCTCAGGAACTCAGAAAACACAGCGAAAACAGCGTTGGATGAACAGCAGAGAAATGGCGACGAAAATTTCCATTTTTTCTGCTGTAACTTTTTATGCGTTGATCGCAGCGTATTGGGACTGCGGTCAATCGATTTCTCTCGCAAAAATACGTCGGAATAGTGCCTTATTGAACTGATTGCAGCACTTTTCAGAATCGTCGAAATTCTTGCCAAAAATCCAAAGGGGTTAGCCTTACTTTTTTGGTCCTTTGCAAAGCCGAAAATTTTTCGTTTTGGAATCGATTTGTACGACCATTTCTAGACTAATTCGACTATCAGGAACGCGGAAAACACGGCAAAAACTGCGTTGGATAAACAGCAGAGAAATGGCGATGAAAATTTTCAGTTTTTCGGCTGTAACTTTTGATGCGTTGATCGCAGCGTATTGGGACTGCGGTCAATCGATTTCTCTCGCAAAATTGCGTCGGAATAGTGCCTTATCGAACTGATTGCAGCACTTCCCAAATTCGTCGAAATTTTCGCCAAAAATCCAAAGGGGTTAGCCTTACTTTTTTGGTCATTTTTGGACACTAAAATTTCTCGTTCTGGGATTGATTTGTACGACCATTTATAGACTAATTGGACCCCCAGGAACTCAGAAAACACGGCAAAAATAGCGTTGGATGAACAGCAGAGAAATGGCTATGAAAATTTCCAGTTTTTCGGCTGTCACTTTTGATGCGTTGATCGCAGCGTATTGGGACTGCGGTCAATCGATTTCTCTCGCAAAAATACGTGGGAATAGTGCCTCATTAAATTGAATGCAGCACTTTTTGAAATCGTCGAAATTTTCGCCAAAAATCCAAAGGGGTTAGCCTTACTTTTTTGGTCATTTTTTGAGTCTGAAATTTTTCGTTCCGGAATTGATCTGTACGACCATTTCTAGACTAATTGAACCCTCAGGAACTCAGAAAACACGGCGAAAACAGCGTTGGATGAACAGCAGAGAAATGGCGACGAAAATTTCCATTTTTTCTGCTGTAACTTTTTATGCGTTGATCGCAGCGTATTGGGACTGCGGTCAATCGATTTCTCTCGCAAAAATACGTCGGAATAGTGCCTTATTGAACTGATTGCAGCACTTTTCAAATTCGTCGTAATTTTCGCCAAAAATCCAAAGGGGTTAGCCTTACTTTTTTGGTCCTTTTCGAAGCCGAAAATTTTTCGTTTTGGAATCGATTCGTACGACCATTTCTAGACTAATTCGACTATCAGGAACGCGAAAAACACGGCAAAAACAGCGTTGGATAAACAGCAGAGAAATGGCGATGAAAATTTTCAGTTTTTCGGCTGTAACTTTTGATGCGTTGATCGCAGCGTATTGGGACTGCGGTCAATCGATTTCTCTCGCAAAATTGCGTCGGAATAGTGCCTTATCGAACTGATTGCAGCACTTCCCAAATTCGTCGAAATTTTCGCCAAAAATCCAAAGGGGTTAGCCTTACTTTTTTGGTCATTTTTGGACACTAAAATTTCTCGTTCTGGGATTGATTTGTACGACCATTTATAGACTAATTGGACCCCCAGGAACTCAGAAAACACGGCAAAAATAGCGTTGGATGAACAGCAGAGAAATGGCTATGAAAATTTCCAGTTTTTCGGCTGTCACTTTTGATGCGTTGATCGCAGCGTGATGGGACTGCGGTCAATCGATTTCTCTCGCAAAAATACGTGGGAATAGTGCCTCATTAAATTGAATGCAGCACTTTTTGAAATCGTCGAAATTTTCGCCAAAAATCCAAAGGGGTTAGCCTTACTTTTTTGGTCATTTTTTGAGTCTGAAATTTTTCGTTCCGGAATTGATCTGTACGACCATTTCTAGACTAATTGAACCCTCAGGAACTCAGAAAACACGGCGAAAACAGCGTTGGATGAACAGCAGAGAAATGGCGACGAAAATTTCCATTTTTTCTGCTGTAACTTTTTATGCGTTGATCGCAGCGTATTGGGACTGCGGTCAATCGATTTCTCTCGCAAAAATACGTCGGAATAGTGCCTTATTGAACTGATTGCAGCACTTTTCAGAATCGTCGCAATTCTTGCCAAAAATCCAAAGGGGTTAGCCTTACTTTTTTGGTCCTTTGCAAAGCCGAAAATTTTTCGTTTTGGAATCGATTTGTACGACCATTTCTAGACTAATTCGACTATCAGGAACGCGGAAAACACGGCAAAAACTGCGTTGGATAAACAGCAGAGAAATGGCGATGAAAATTTTCAGTTTTTCGGCTGTAACTTTTGATGCGTTGATCGCAGCGTATTGGGACTGCGGTCAATCGATTTCTCTCGCAAAATTGCGTCGGAATAGTGCCTTATCGAACTGATTGCAGCACTTCCCAAATTCGTCGAAATTTTCGCCAAAAATCCAAAGGGGTTAGCCTTACTTTTTTGGTCATTTTTGGACACTAAAATTTCTCGTTCTGGGATTGATTTGTACGACCATTTATAGACTAATTGGACCCCCAGGAACTCAGAAAACACGGCAAAAATAGCGTTGGATGAACAGCAGAGAAATGGCTATGAAAATTTCCAGTTTTTCGGCTGTCACTTTTGATGCGTTGATCGCAGCGTATTGGGACTGCGGTCAATCGATTTCTCTCGCAAAAATACGTGGGAATAGTGCCTCATTGAATTGAATGCAGCACTTTTTGAAATCGTCGAAATTTTCGCCAAAAATCCAAAGGGGTTAGCCTTACTTTTTTGGTCATTTTTTGAGTCTGAAATTTTTCGTTCCGGAATTGATCTGTACGACCATTTCTAGACTAATTGAACCCTCAGGAACTCGGAAAACACGGCGAAAACAGCGTTGGATGAACAGCAGAGAAATGGCGACGAAAATTTCCATTTTTTCTGCTGTAACTTTTTATGCGTTGATCGCAGCGTATTGGGACTGCGGTCAATCGATTTCTCTCGCAAAAATACGTCGGAATAGTGCCTTATTGAACTGATTGCAGCACTTTTCAAATTCGTCGTAATTTTCGCCAAAAATCCAAAGGGGTTAGCCTTACTTTTTTGGTCCTTTTCGAAGCCGAAAATTTTTCGTTTTGGAATCGATTCGTACGACCATTTCTAGACTAATTCGACTATCAGGAACGCGGAAAACACGGCAAAAACAGCGTTGGATAAACAGCAGAGAAATGACGATCAAAATCATTGGATTTTCGGATGTAACTTTTGATGCGTTGATCGCAGCGTATTGGGACTGCGATTAATGGATTTCTCTCGCAAAAATACGTCGGAATAGTGCCTCATTAAATTAATTGCAGCACTTTTCAGAATCGTCGAAATTTTCGCCAAAAATCCAAAGGGGTTAGCCTTACTTTTTTGGTCATTTTCAAAGCTGAAAATTTTTCGTTTTGGAATCGATTTGTACGACCATTTCTAGACTAATTCGACTATCAGGAACGCGGAAAACACGACAAAAACAGCGTTGGATAAACAGCAGAGAAATGGCGATGAAAATTTTCAGTTTTTCGGCTGTAACTTTTGATGCGTTGATCGCAGCGTATTGGGACTGCGGTCAATCGATTTCTCTCGCAAAAATACGTCGGAATAGCGCCTTATCGAACTGATTTTAGCACTTTCCAAATTCGTCGAAATTTTTGCCAAAAATCCAAAGGGGTTAGCCTTACTTTTTTGGTCCTTTTCAAAGCCAAAAATTTTTCGTTTCGGAATCGATTTGTACGACCATTTCCAGACTAATTCGACTTCCAGGAACTCGGAAAACACGGCAAAAATAGCGTAGGATCAACAGCAGAGAAATGACGATCAAAATCATTGGATTTTCGGACGTAACTTTTTAGCTATTCCTCGCAGCGTATTGGGACTGCGATTAATGGATTTCTCTCGCAAAAATACGTCGGAATAGTGCCTCATTAAATTAATTGCAGCACTTTTCAGAATCGTCGAAATTCTCGCCAAAAATCCAAAGGGGTTAGCCTTACTTTTTTGGTCCTTTGCAAAGCCGAAAATTTTTCGTTTTGGAATCGATTTGTACGACCATTTCTAGACTAATTCGACTATCAGGAACGCGGAAAACACGGCAAAAACTGCGTTGGATAAACAGCAGAGAAATGGCGATGAAAATTTTCAGTTTTTCGGCTGTAACTTTTGATGCGTTGATCGCAGCGTATTGGGACTGCGGTCAATCGATTTCTCTCGCAAAATTGCGTCGGAATAGTGCCTTATCAAACTGGTTGCAGCACTTCCCAAATTCGTCGAAATTTTCGCCAAAAATCCAAAGGGGTTAGCCTTACTTTTTTGGTCATTTTTGGACACTAAAATTTCTTGTTCTGGGATTGATTTGTACGACCATTTATAGACTAATTGGACCCCCAGGAACTCAGAAAACACGGCAAAAATAGCGTTGGATGAACAGCAGAGAAATGGCTATGAAAATTTCCAGTTTTTCGGCTGTCACTTTTGATGCGTTGATCGCAGCGTATTGGGACTGCGGTCAATCGATTTCTCTCGCAAAAATACGTGGGAATAGTGCCTCATTAAATTGAATGCAGCACTTTTTGAAATCGTCGAAATTTTCGCCAAAAATCCAAAGGGGTTAGCCTTACTTTTTTGGTCATTTTTTGAGTTTGAAATTTTTTGTTCCGGAATTGATCTGTACGACCATTTCTAGACTAATTGAACCCTCAGGAACTCAGAAAACACGGCGAAAACAGCGTTGGATGAACAGCAGAGAAATGGCGACGAAAATTTCCATTTTTTCTGCTGTAACTTTTTATGCGTTGATCGCAGCGTATTAAGACTGCGGTCAATCGATTTCTCTCGCAAAAATACGTCGGAATAGTGCCTTATTGAACTGATTGCAGCACTTTTCAAATTCGTCGTAATTTTCGCCAAAAATCCAAAGGGGTTAGCCTTACTTTTTTGGTCCTTTTCGAAGCCGAAAATTTTTCGTTTTGGAATCGATTCGTACGACCATTTCTAGACTAATTCGACTATCAGGAACGCGAAAAACACGGCAAAAACAGCGTTGGATAAACAGCAGAGAAATGGCGATGAAAATTTTCAGTTTTTCGGCTGTAACTTTTGATGCGTCGATCGCACCGTATTGGAACTGCGGTAATCGATTTCTCTCGCAAAAATACGTCGGAATAGTGCCTCACTAAATTAATTGCAGCACTTCTCAGAATCGTCGAAATTTTCGTCAAAAATCCGAAGGGGTTAGCCTTACTTTTTTGGTCATTTTTTGAGTCTAAAATTTTTCGTTCCGGAATTGATTTGTACGACCATTTCTAGACTAATTGAACCCTCAGGAACTCAGAAAACACGGCGAAAACAGCGTTGGATAAACAGCAGAGAAATGGCCACGAAAATTTCCATTTTTTCTGCTGTAACTTTTTATGCGTTGATCGCAGCGTATTGGGACTGCGGTCAATCGATTTATCTCGCAAAAATACGTCGGAATAGTGCCTTATTGAACCGATTGCAGCACTTTTCAAATTTGTCGAAATTTTCGCCAAAAATCTAAAGGGGTTAGCCTTACTTTTTTGGTCATTTTTGGACACTCAAATTCTTTGTCCTGGAATTGATTTGTACGACCATTTCTAGACTAATTGGACCCCCAGGAACTTAGAAAACACGGCAAAAATAGCGTTGGATGAACAGCAGAGAAATGGCGATGAAAATATTCAGTTTTTCGGCTGTCACTTTTGATGCGTTGATCGCACCGTATTGGAACTGCGGTAATCGATTTCTCCCGCAAAAATACGTCGGAATAGTGCCTCACTAAATTAATTGCAGCACTTCTCAGAGTCGTCGAAATTTTCGCCAAAAATCCAAAGGGGTTAGCCTTACTTTTTCGGTCATTTTTGGACACCAAAATTTTTTGTCCTGGAATTGATTTGTACGACCATTTCTAGACTAATTGGACCCCCAGGTACTTAGAAAACACGGCAAAAATAGCGTTGGATAAACAGCAGAGAAATGGCTATGAAAATTTCCAGTTTTTCGGCTGTCACTTTTGATGCGTTGATCGCACCGTATTGGAACTGCGGTAATCGATTTCTCCCGCAAAAATACGTCGGAATAGTGCCTCACTAAATTAATTGCAGCACTTCTCAGAGTCGTCGAAATTTTCGCCAAAAATCCAAAGGGGTTAGCCTTACTTTTTCGGTCATTTTTGGACACCAAAATTTTTTGTCCTGGAATTGATTTGTACGACCATTTCTAGACTAATTGGACCCCCAGGTACTTAGAAAACACGGCAAAAATAGCGTTGGATAAACAGCAGAGAAATGGCTATGAAAATTTCCAGTTTTTCGGCTGTCACTTTTGATGCGTTGATCGCAGCGTATTGGGACTGCGGTCAATCGATTCCTCTCGCAAAAATACGTGGGAATAGTGCCTCATTAAATTGATTGCAGCACTTTTTGAAATCGTCGAAATTTTCGCCAAAAATCCAAAGGGGTTAGCCTTACTTTTTTGGTCATTTTTTGAGTCTAAAATTTTTCGTTCTGGAATTGATTCGTACGACCATTTCTAGACTAATTGAACCCTCAGGAACTCAGAAAACACGGCGAAAACATCGTTGGATGAACAGCAGAGAAATGGGAACGAAAATTTCCATTTTTTCTGCTGTAACTTTTTATGCGTTGATCGCAGCGTATTGGGACTGTGGTCAATCGATTTCTCTCGCAAAAATACGTCGGAATAGTGCCTCACTAAATTAATTGCAGCACTTCTCAGAGTCGTCGAAATTTTCGCCAAAAATCCAAAGGGGTTAGCCTTACTTTTTCGGTCATTTTTGGACACCAAAATTTTTTGTCCTGGAATTGATTCGTACGACCATTTTTAGACTAATTGGACCCCCAGGTACTTAGAAAACACGGCAAAAATAGCGTTGGATAAACAGCAGAGAAATGGCTATGAAAATTTCCAGTTTTTCGGCTGTCACTTTTGATGCGTTGATCGCAGCGTATTGGGACTGCGGTCAATCGATTCCTCTCGCAAAAATACGTGGGAATAGTGCCTCATTAAATTGATTGCAGCACTTTTTGAAATCGTCGAAATTTTCGCCAAAAATCCAAAGGGGTTAGCCTTACTTTTTTGGTCATTTTTTGAGTCTAAAATTTTTCGTTCTGGAATTGATTCGTACGACCATTCCTAGACTAATTGAACCCTCAGGAACTCAGAAAACACGGCGAAAACATCGTTGGATGAACAGCAGAGAAATGGGAACGAAAATTTCCATTTTTTCTGCTGTAACTTTTTATGCGTTGATCGCAGCGTATTGGGACTGCGGTCAATCGATTTCTCTCGCAAAAATACGTCGGAATAGTGCCTCACTAAATTAATTGCATCACTTCTCAGAATCGTCGAAATTTTCGCCAAAAATCCAAAGGGGTTAGCCTTACTTTTTCGGTCATTTTTGGACACCAAAATTTTTTGTCCTGGAATTGATTTGTACGACCATTTCTAGACTAATTGGACCCCCAGGTACTTATAAAACACGGCAAAAATAGCGTTGGATAAACAGCAGAGAAATGGCTATGAAAATTTCCAGTTTTTCGGCTGTCACTTTTGATGCGTTGATCGCAGCGTATTGGGACTGCGGTCAATCGATTTCTCTCGCAAAAATACGTAGGAATAGTGCCTCATCAAATTGATTGCAGCACATATTGAAATCGGCGAAATTTTTGCCAAAAAATCCAAAGGGGTTAGCCTTACTTTTTTGGTCATCTTTTGAGTCTAAAATTTTTTGTTCCGGAATTGATTTGTACGACCTTTGTTAGACTAATTGAACCCTCAGGAACTCAGAAAACACGGCGAAAACAGCGATAGATGAACAGCAGAGAAATGGCGACGAATATTTCCATTCTTTCGGCTGTAACTTTTTATGCCTCGATCGCAGCGTATTGAGACTGCGGTTAATCGATTTCTCTCGCAACAATACGTCGGAATAGTGCCTCATTAAATTGATTGCAGCACTTTTTGGAATCGTCGAAATTTTCGCTAAAAATCCAAAGGGGTTAGCCTTACTTTTTTGGTCATGTTTTGAGTCCAAAATTTTTTGTTCCGGAATTGATTTGTACGACTATTTCCAGACTAATTGAACCCTCAGGAACTCAGAAAACACGGCGAAAACAGCGATGGATGAACAACAGAGAAATGGCGACGAAAATTTCCATTCTTTCGGCCGTAACTTTCGATGCGTTGATCGCAGCGTATTGGGACTGCGGTCAATCGATTCCTCTCGCAAAAATACGTGGGAATAGTGCCTCATTAAATTGATTGCAGCACTTTTTGAAATCGTCGAAATTTTCGCCAAAAATCCAAAGGGGTTAGCCTTACTTTTTTGGTCATTTTTTGAGTCTAAAATTTTTCGTTCCGGAATTGATTTGTACGACCATTTCTAGACTAATTGAACCCTCAGGAACTCAGAAAACACGGCGAAAACAGCGTTGGATGAACAGCAGAGAAATGGCCACGAAAATTCCCATTTTTTCTGCTGTAACTTTTTATGCGTTGATCGCAGCGTATTGGGACTGCGGTTAATTGATTTCTCTCGCAAAAGTACTTTGGAATAGTGCCTCATTAAATTGATTGCAGCACTTTTTGATATCGGCGAAATTTTCGCCAAAAATCCAAAGAGGTAAGTCTTACTTTCTTAGTCATTTTTGGAGCCGAAAATTTTTTGTCTCGGAATCGATTTGTATGGCTATCTCTAGAGTAATTCGACCCCCAGGAACTCAGAAAACACGTGAAAAAGAGCCACGGGCCAACAGCAGAAAAATGACCATGAGAATTTCGAGTTTTTCGGCTACAACGCTCAGTCCGTTGCTCGCAGCCCATTCCAACTGTGCGCGATCGATTTCTCTCGCAAAATTACGTTGATATCGTGCAACTAAGAATTGATCCGTTTTTGATTTTTTAAAATTGCTTAAACTTTCACCAATATGCAAAAGCGTCCGACATCACTTCGTTCGGGACTTTTAGAGCAATTATTTTTTTGTCTCGGAATCTCTTTATGCGCCGTTTTCTAGACTAATTTGGTGATCCTCAGGTGATTCAAAAAAGACATTCAAATCGTCGTGCAAATAATGGCTGACAAAATACAATTAAAATATGACAAATTCCAATTATGTATATATTTCAATTCAGGTTACATAAATTAGTAACAATACAATATCATATAGAACTTTATGATACCTACAAACCACGCCAATGACTATTTGATGTGATAATTTTTTCATTTTGGTTGAGATAATGTATATGGCGTCTATTTTCGGCATAATAATACTGATCGACAGTGGTTTGTTGCTCCTGATCTGAAGCGGTGATTTTCAGGCCGACGACAGCGCAATCTTCGGGATAGGCTTGAGTTCTGTCTTCTCCGACGATGTGCAAAGGTACCCTTTGTGTGCTCCTGATTTCTTCATATCAGGAGATTCCTAAGGCTATCCCCCTAGGCGGTGATGAAGCTTAGAAGTGATGAAGGTGTAGGAAATATAGTGTGAATTCAGTAGATTTATAGGAGAGCGAGTGCGGTTGCTAGACTTGAGTCATTCTTGCTGGCCTCAGTTTGAACGTCTATACCTAATGGTTTAAAAAAAAGACATGACGTGATAAAACCATAATAAAACATTCGTGAGATCAAAACTGGTACGTTCAAGGTGGCAACTATATAATACTTTATACTGATCATCGAAATTTCACCGTTAACATTTGCAATACTATTTTGTATTCCAAAGTCATGATCATTGATTCTGTGCCTCATTGCAACCTTTAAGGTTATGTCATCTCACTTGTACGTTGCTATAAGTACACGATCCGTGGTAAGCATGTAAAGGCTCGCTGTATACATGAACGCAGCAAGTCAGTACATACGGACTTATGTCAGTGCATGCGTGATACGTACATGTGAAGCCAAGTTCCAATATGGTTGACATTAGAAGTCAGGATGACGCTGAGCATGACAAGAAATTCGAGCGAGAGCCGGGTTATAGTTGTGGAACTGGTGCTTCCACCCCATCCTCTCTGTCTGATTATGTCATGAGTGAAGCCGATGACAGTTCCGACAGTAGATGTGCTGCACCGTTTACATTGAGATCCATTGAAACGCAACTTGTCTTGACAAGGGTAAGTCTTTGGTATTACGAATGTCGAGATTTATCAATGATATAGAAAATGCTTGAAATCATTTCCTATTTTGTAAAATTATCAATACAATCAATACGTGACAGGATGCTACGCCAACGGATCTGCGGGAGATGGTCAAACGTTGTAAAGAGATGGTGATGGAAAGTGCAGAATGCAGTGAAGAACGCAAGTGGCTTGTTAGACGTCTAATTGAATTACGTCTGCGGGCTCAAGAACTAAGAGAAGTATCCAGTGAGAATCTATTGGAAACGTGCGTTATCTTAGGACATCATTTGGTACCGCAAAAAAATCACGCAGTCACGTATGGGCCAATTTATTGCGATAATTGTAGCGCCGCTGTGTGGACAATGCTTCAATCCTGGTACATGTGTAATGGTAAGATCGCAGTTATGAATTATAATTAATCATTCGAACATTGGGGCTTGAAGCAATATATTTATTTACTTCACTCTTTATAATTGATCAACATTGTTCAATGATTATGCTTCATGTCAAAGTGTTATGTTGACTTCTATGAAATTGTGTATGAATTTTCGTAAATGTTGATATCAAACCAATAGTGTTACGTTCAAGATTGCGGATTTTGCTGTCATGCGAAGTGTCTAAGCGCCACCTGCCGCGTCTGTGCGCATGTTGTCGCAAGCGAAGCTGGTGGATATACATTTACCAAGGATATATGCCCTGAGCGTGGTCTCTCCGCACAGTCGTACAGATGCGCCGAATGCAATGCCAGCATAACGTTTAGTAAGCAATGACAATTAATGCCTGCACATCTAAAATGATGGTCAACTTCATAGTCAATTAAAGTTACCTATTTATTAATACATCAGATTACACCATTGATGAACTCGAAAAAATCAGATTGACTCTGTTCACACATTATAGTGTAATAAATTACTTGTGTACCTACATTGATACACTGTTTTTCCCACAAGCTTTCTCCAAAGGATTATTTCTGTCGTGTTTTGGAAGTCCCTTCAAATACACAGGTATATGCTAAGGGTTGCATAGCTGTTACTTTTCAGCACGTCAAGTTTGAAATGATGTACGCTTGTATCTTGTTAATCCGGTATACGTGTTTAAGTTGATTTCACATGAAATTTAATGGTTGATGTAATTGTTTGATATTCTTTTACTAGAGGCGGCCTGGATAGAACCACGCCTTTGTGACTATACTGGGCTGTATTATTGTCAACGCTGCCATTGGAATACTACTGCTCCCATACCTGCCCGCATAATTCGAAATTGGGATATGGAACCTCGAAAGGTATCGCGAGCAGCAGCTCAGCTGTTGGAAATTCTAGAACAGCGTCCAGTCTTGAATCTAGAGCAGCTAAATCCAAAATTATTCACATTGGTTCCAGATTTGTCGCTGGTCAAGGTAAAATTGGCGTTTCTAAAGCACGAAATGAAAATACGTGAAATTATAATTGCCATGATAAATCTCACAGAATTATAGGCGATTTATGTAAACTCAACCAAGTCCTGACCCTCATATTATTTATTTTTCCCGAAATTTTTCGGTCGAGTTGACATGGAATGCCGCATACATACCACGTTTCCTCATTTGAATGCATACTTTTATTTTAGAAGCTACGTGAAGAATTGCAGATGATTAAACGGTACCTGGTATTTTGCCCAAATGCAAATAACGAAGGATTGCCATGGCGTGCTGGCTTGCGCTCACACATGGTAGAAAACTCTGGAAGCTACGCGATCAAAGATTTAATTGATCTTCAGAATGGAACGCTTATAGAGGAAATTCGAGCTGCGCATGATGCTATGCGTACACATATCGCAGAACACTGTAATTTGTGCAGAGCAAGGTTAGCAAAAATGTATTTGCCATGGTATTTACCACATTTAATGAATACATATTCTTCTGATAATATTTAACGTTAATTCATTGCTCTATGC
This sequence comes from Diprion similis, assembly GCF_021155765.1. NCBI lineage: Eukaryota > Metazoa > Arthropoda > Insecta > Hymenoptera > Diprionidae > Diprion > Diprion similis. The sequence goes on from NC_060107.1 coordinate 153,395, forward strand.
TGTCATCTTTCATTACTTATTTTACGTTACAGGGGTCATTTGTGCGAGTTATGCGGTAATGATGAAGTCATATATCCTTGGGATGCTGGTTCCATTTCTTGTCCTGAGTGTTCGACAGTCTATCACCGTGCTTGCTGGTCAAAGCGCAACCATCATTGTTCAAAATGTTCTCGTATTCAGAAGCGACTTGCTCTAAACCAATGGCAGGAAGACGGTGATTCGCAGGCTGCCGTACAAATAGATGAGGCAAAAGGTACTTCCGAGTTTATAGTTTCTGAAATGATTATTATCAACAACCCTAAAATGTAAGCAGAAGGTTAGCTAATTTCGTACGAGGCAAGAAGCCTAAACTGAATCCAATGTCTAAGGGATAATACAGTCGGACTACACATATGGGGTGTCCTGAAACTGAATGCAGAAATTCAAGGGGATAATAGAGGGTGCCAAGCTGGATAAATTCACTGAGGAATTTACCTATAGAGCATATGGTCTCTGAAACAGTAATTGCTAGATACAACTGATTAAACAGCCGCGCTTGGTAGATAACATCTTCGATTCAATGCATCAGTCACTACTTCATCGAGCTCAACTGTGTATCTAAGTAACGAGAGCCTTTTATAAAGTAAAATTTAACACTGAAAGTACTGTTGTTCGAAATTCTTATATTTGGAAGCGTTAAGACTCACATCAGCAGTCGAATGCACTGAGCAACTAGACTGTCAACCGTCAGTACCTACATGACTACGCCTAGCGCGACTTTTTAACCCTTGATATTTCGCAAACGTTGCTCTGTAGATCATATGTTTTCTAGGTCAATTTGTTCAACTCGACACCTTCTATTAACTCCTCAAATTTCTGTAGTTGTGGAACACCCTGTATAGGACCCTTGATTGTTCAGAGTATTATCTATACCCTGCATTACTCTTGAAATATGCCTTTCCAATCCACACGGTCACCGCCTGTGTCAATACATCCACAAATTTTTCCTGAGCTGAGTTGTAGCAAGCAAATGCTCTCGGGTAATCGTTGTACATGCATGTACAGACAGTGACCGTGTGGCTTGGAAAGACACATTTCAAAACAGATTCACGATATAAAGTTAAAATTCCTCCTTGTACCGTAAAAACCTACAATGGTCCCTATTTAGGCATTCTGAACACAAATCACACACTGTACCGTGCAGACAGGCCGTCCATAAACTATGTAATTTCAGGGAAGTATTATAATTTGTTACAGGAGGGGGGGGAGGACACTGTCAGAGCATCTGTTACATGACTACAAATTGAAAAAGTACGACCTAATTATTTAGATATTCATTACTCTATGAATGTATAAAGAGTAGTGATTTCTTCTCATGAAACTTTTCAATTATCTGTTACATGAATTTTGTGTAGAATAATTTTGTGCAGGATAATTGTATGTAGAATAATTTGGTATAGGCGCAGTCGATGTAGTAACGGTGCATGCTGATAGTGGTATTAATGTACTATAATTCATGAGGTCATGGGGTATCGGAGGAACAAATTATGATCGTATATTCGATGAAGTGACTTCTGATGTCAACTTGAAGATGTTTATACGATTAAAAAAAATTTTTTCTCGTAATCACTCGAACAAAAATTAATCCAATGAAAGGGTGCTGTTGTAATGTGTGTTTATTTCATGCTAGTTTGTCGATAATCCCCGAGTATGTTGTATGTTGTACAGTGAGTACATACTTCGATCTCAATTTTTATAAAATTTTTCAGAGAAGGTTTCAAGGAATTCGAGCAACTAATAATGTCACCGCTATCGGTTTCATTGAGCAACAGTCTGGCTGAGGTCGAGACAATCAACTGGGCACTTCACGGAACGATATACAGATTTTTATAAGATAATCTGCTAATCTGTCTGGCCCAGCTACATGCCGCAAGCCCCCCCCCCCCCCCCACCCCCCCCAATCTTTGAATCTGACACATTACGAATGGTTGATTGTAGATACCAAGAACCCAGAGTTCATTGAATACTGAATAAAACATAAACTTAGGGATGATAATGCCTGAAAGAAAAAACTTGAAATACTATTGAAAAAACTAATTTTATTCATAACATTATATCAAAAAATACTGAAACAATCCTTTGTTATTAACCTAAACTCTTACACGTATATGGTCTTGATGGACAAATGTACAGCATTCATGTACCAATTGTATAATGCGACCTATATATTAGAATTGTGGAAGGCCTGAATAATAGAGTTTATACTCTCATAGGTTCCCATGAAAAATCCGAAAATACCTATTACTATAATCAGGATGTCCTTTACAAAGGTACAGATGCTAAGGGTGGAGTCCTGCCAGCCTACGACCATCTCGATGATCGGAGGGAATAGTAACGCCAATGCGGTACTACTTACAGCACCCACCAAAGATATGAATAGGTCGAGTCGAGGGATAGCCGCTGCCAGGGCGACTGCAGCCGAGAGAAAAGTATGGTTATTATACCTATATTATTAAAATTGCAGATTCCACTGTCAATAATATAATTACATTATATGATTACGATTGTACGATACGGTCTTTTTTACAACAAATCCTCTGCCTGCATAAGGAATTTGTTTGTCGAAAGATTAACGACAGTTGGAGCTGTCGTGCACTCTACGGATTACCGAACACGCACATAAATAGTTCTCCGTACCTGGATGCATACTTACACGTAAAAAGGCAGAGAACTGACCGAAAGGCAATCTCAGCAACAGCGGGACATTGAAAAGGCCCAAATTTGTCAATAATTAACGGCCATATAATTTCCACGGGCACGTAAAATTGTAGGGCATATGAGAACAGTATCCCCAAACAGATGGCTATTTTAATGCACTGGGATAATCTACGGAAAATGAGAGATGAAAAAAGAAAACTTACATGTGGCCTGGTATTACGTACAATGATAGAAGTGGTTTGGAACTTCAACTTACATTTGCTCTTTATCAAGATTTAGAGTCACGGATCCTTCAACGAGATCGCCATACTTGAGATAAGCTAGAAAACCTGTCGAAACAAACATGACTGACACTAGAACCATCCCTACGTTCAATACACCCAGGGGTTTGTCAAAGTTGCGAGGCTTCTTCATCTCATTCTTCAAAGGTAATACCTGCGCGACGCATTAAAATTACACACGATATTGAAATACTATTTTCAAACACGTGATGTTAATCGCACATGTGTCTGCTTGTGTTACACCGCGGGGCCGAAGGGTTTTAGAGCTTAAATTTCGAATAAATGCCTGTATATGTATAGACATATGATATGTACACATATGGACCCATAATCGCGTAATTGGTATTGATGGTTGCGTGTTATCTCATAGACGGCATTAATGAAATATTATTACTGTGCAGAATTTTAATAAAAACGAGAATACTTTGCAATTCGATGGTTTTACTGTCAAATTCGTCGGACAAATCGCTAGCAATTTGAGTCACAAGGTCCGATATTGTATACGATTGTATAAACTATAAACTTCAATAATACTTTTTGCCGCGGTATATTATATGCAGTACATTCTCTACACTGTACCCGCTGGAAACGGGTGAATTCATATCGCCTTCCGCCTTCACGAACCTACATATTGTACTATAGGTAATATGCCTCACGTTATACATTATGCGCCATATTGATATAATTACTCACCAGACTGATACCTTCGAAAGAGTAGATAACCGTGCTAAAGAACAACGGAAGTGTATTCCAAGATGCTATGTATTTACGTTCCTGTGTAATCGATGGCAAGTCGTACGATAAAAGGTAGATCGTACAAGCGTATCCTCCCACCATAAGGAAATTCGCCACCGAGGATATCGGTATCATATATTCTAGATTTCGCACCCAAGTAGTGAGAAGTATTGGAATAAGCACAATAGCCATGTGCACATGTACGTCCCATTCTACTCCGTGTACGTCCATCACCTAGGTATCAAATGAATGCCATGCACTCAGACATGTCGAAATTGTAAACGAGGGATAGAGGCTAATGTTTTCAATTTTCGTGTACTGGCCACGGCTTACTCAGTGATATTCAATATAAGATATTCCACAATCGCCTTTCTTACAATTTGTATATAAGCAGTTTCCCGCCAATTTTCATGTGATCGTACTTATTTGTAATTCGAATCCAATCTATTCTTCAAAAGTAGAATATTTCTAAATTTCACTCATATAAAAATGAGTATCACGTTGTTCCAAAAAACTGTTCTCTTTGTGAACTGTGTTACATATGCAGGTACAATAAGCGTATATTACAGCTCCTATTATATACTTATGTATACATATACACTGGGACTCCTCACGTGACTAGGCCACCTTTAGACCTCGAAACCTCCGATTTTGTTACACTCAGTGAGAGAACCTTCCGCGGTTTTTGTGAACAAATTTTTGATTTGGTGTTCCGTACCGAAGTTCTTAAGAGTCAAACTTTGACGATTTAAGAAATTCGAGAAGTTTCGATCGGTGGATTTATCACGAAAATGGAAACTTGTATGAACGCAAACAAGGTGTGAGTGATGAATTGGCCTCTCCACATTATTTCACTTTGAATAACATCTTACCATAGATGGAAAAATTTGATGTTACGTCGATTTCCATTTAGTGTATAGAAAAAACATCGAAGTATTTCAAATTGTTTTATGGTAAATATGAGAAATGCGTAGAATTAGAAAAAAATGCGACACTCTCATAAATGACGTAATTTGTGATAAAACAATAGCAAAAATTAATATCATTACTTGGTAAATGGGAATTAAATTTCTCAGTTTGAAGAAAGACAAAAAGTACGTGTAACGAGACAAGTGGACTTCGAAATTTTTTTAAATCTCAAAATTAACTAAATTTTGGTTTTCCTTTTGAAAATACAAATATTTCGTAAAATCACGATATATTATTTTTCAAAAAGTTTGATTCAAGACGAAAAACTTATAGACCATTCTCGAATTTCGTAAACCGCCCAATTTCGTCTCGTAAGAACTCCGGAACGGGAACCCGAGTAATTTTGAAAAATATCAGGGAAGGTGCTCCAGGTAGTTTAAAAAATTCTAAATACTACAACAAAATCAAAGGTGACGAAGTCCGAAGGTGCCCCAGTTCAAATCAAAAGCGCCATGTATATGTATGTACGGTAATTAGCCCATAGGTACTCGTTATACTCGCCTGTTTCACGTTTGAAGAAATGAATACAAAGTAAACGCAACAAAATCCTAGTTGCGTCGTACATAAGAATAAGTTGACCAACTTTCTGAAACAAAAAAAAAAAAATAACAAACGAGTAATGTTATAAATTCGAACGAATATATTACGTGTAGACAGAAGACAGATGGTAGCGCTTGCTATTATCGCAGACTGGGTATACTACTATGGCCCATTCCGTCAATTATCGATAAACGAGTTGTCGATCATACGATACGTTTACAGAACGACATATCGGAATTGCAGCCAAACCAAAATTTTGGCACCTACTGATCGATGATCGATAATTGGCGCACGTGTAGGCCCTATTACATATACATATATTTATATGTAGAATGAGCATCAACTCTATATATTTCTACAGCTTGTACCTAGATAACAAATTAAAGTCTGAATTGGTACTGACGATTTATAGTTCAGAGGAGAGCTGCTAGTTTTGAAATGTGTAGCGTTGATGTATCATAATTACCTCATTGTGATGGAATATTTCCGCAACTTGAGCGGCCCTGTAGCGAAACACAGTTCCACGGTTCCAGCGAAGCCGGGATTTTGCACAGCATCATTTCCGAGCCGCCTAGACATTTCTTCGCTGCAACGAAGCTTTGCCGGACATTTTTAAAGTAATATAATCGCGCGGCATGGACGTAAGTTTCAATCAGATCAGAGATTTTTGATGTCTAGGTGAACTATAAGTATAGCATACGCGACTACCTATGACTGACAATGAGTAGCTTGTCATCCACTTACCAAGATGTGTTGAGCATGAACGCATATAACTCCAAGGAATATGGTCAGCGGTGGTGCCAGTATCAGCCCGGCATTTTTATAGGCATCTCCAAGGGCGAACATTCCAGCACCGACGTTACCTTTGAATAGATGCATCAGCGTCCCTATGTAACTGAAACCAATCGTGTATATACATGCCCTTGTGCATCCTTTTCGACTTCAACAGCGTTTCAGGAGGGTGCCCTGGTCGATTTTGACGTCGACGCAGGTATATGTCTCCAAACATCGAAGTCCACGTGTCTCAAGCGCGAAAAAGGGCTTAACAGCCCCATTCCACACCGACGCCATTCCGAACTGAAAACACTCCGAGCATCTTCATTTGCCGCAGAAATGAGGACATGGCATGGATTCTACAAATTCGCTATTCCGATTTCGTATAATCCGTGCCATTTCTTCATTTCTGCGTCAAATTAAAATGTGTCGGAATGTTTTCAGTTCCGAATTGTGTATAGAATGGAGCTGTTTAGCCCTTTTTCGCGTTTAAGATACATGGACTTGGATTTTTGGAGGTATACAAGAGGTCAACTTCTAAATCGACCAGGGCACCCCCTTAATACGGCGTATCTGCTTTGTGTGATGCGTCTAACATAATTTATGACCTAGAGCCCACATACGTTAAATAGGTACTTACGAGGTTGGATGGTCGATCTTCACGCTCCGAGGACTCGTTCCGCCGCTCAAAGCAACGTCCCCTTTGCGAGTGGAAACGACCATAATCGGATCCTTTGATTGAAACGCTCCGTATTCATCGTTACTACACATAGTTAGATGAAAATATAAGATATCCATTTGTATATGGGGCATTCCACGCCAACTCAGTAATCGGCTGATCATGACATTTTTTTTAATTTCACCAAGGGTCTTCCTTACGTTAATATGACCCTTGAGAAGCTTCAGCGAAAGTTTGCAAATTTTTTAAATCTTATCTTTACCCTACGATTTTTTAACGCCATCGCAAAAACACCGAAAATTTTATGGAACAAGAAAAAAAGACCTTTGGTTTCCGAAATGAAACATTTTCACGCAAGACTTAGAGTGAGACCTCGTTTTTTCTGATATTTTAAATAATTCTTTCTATTTTTTAACAGTTTTTTTTTTTTATTTTCATACCTGTGAAAAATCTATTATGATACGTACCGCACCTTCGATTTGATTGCTGTTTTTTTTCATCGCTTCTCTAGTTCTAAAATATGCTCTCGATTTATTGCAAAAATTTTATAGTAAATGTTTAACATTTCACGAACGTCAGCGTACGAGAATAAAATATCATAACTGCGGGATGATGTTGTGATGTCGATTCTATAATGTATATTAGGTATACTTATACGTTGAATGATGCCTACTATATGAGTAGGATAATGAAAGATACTTGGTCAGTTGAATTAATGAAACTCGAGTGGGTCATTAATTCAGGACAATGACAATGAGAAAAATCTGATTTAACCAATCATAGAACGATTGTTATGGGTGGGTAAACGCAGATTTTTAGCGTACAATTAACCGCGGGATAGTCGCTAGTTATACCTGACTGGTTTGGTGGCTTCTTCGAAGGCAGTTTCGTATCCATGGTTGGTGGCTGTTGAGCTTTTTAGAGGTGGCATACCGCTCTGACTGCTGCGCAATTCCATTATCTGGAATTTTGACATGATATATCTTTCAAATGAAAGGTACGTATAAGGATCTGTATCACGAATGTATCAACAATTTTGAATCAGAGTATCTGACAATTGTAACATTTTATATAATTACAATTATGAAAGGATAATCATGCATTTTTCATGGTATAATATTACATATCTTTTGTGTCGACATACGCTATGTTCGGAAAAAATTTCAATTATTACTGCAATCGCTACGACGAAGGTATAAATTGTACCCGATGTCTACATTATTCTGATCCGAGTATATTTATCCTGGAGCGTTAAACGTTTCATATACGACTTATCTCACATACGAGTTGAAATGACCAACGCATGTCGGAAGTAAAAATTTGATGTTACCATCTTAAATAAATCAGCATCACTTTTTCTTTTCCAAAGATAGCATATCACATATGTTTATCTATAATAGTTTTCATCTGAAATAAACTTTTATTTACCTTTACGTTTTTTCAATTACACCTATGCATAAAGATAAGATATTTTTAACAGCCCATCGTATCACCATTCTACACGCTTATCTATTCCACACCAAACGGAGTACTGTAGTGTTAGAGGTGTGTATGTAGAAGATTTAAAAACTGATTGAAAAACTTGAATGCAGTTACAGGCAGATTTTATAAGAGTTTTTATTAGATAAAATCTCAGCTGACTTTGACTTTTCCTGGGTCTTCAAACAAGCAGTTTGACCCGTCTAGCAAAATGAGCGTCGAAGAAGGGTTTACCAAACATTAGTTTAAGAAATTCGGATAGTATCAGATCAAAAGATGTCAAATTTTCGTAAAATCTTCTGTTACTAACTATAAGCTAGTAAAAGAAATGCATTAACGAGCAATGAAAGTGGTACAATGTGCCAGCTGATCTAAAGTTGATCGGAACATCTGCGTGATTGGTAGGTATAAAATTTGTCTGCCTTGGAGGATAAATGGCGTCGAACTTCTCTGTCGCCCGATACAGAGTCTGCAAAAATTATTATCATTCCCGTAATTTATTTTTATATCGTTGTCGTTTTAAAAAATATTGTTCACTCTGAATTCAAATTTTTGAACTGTGTACCTACTTTTTAATTTCATAACTGATAAAGTTGTATGTACACACACACACACACACACACACACACACACACATACATACACACACGTATAGGGCAAACAACACAAAATAACTTAAAAGTGAACGACATGTATATGTGTTTGTACACTGAATAATACGTACTTGTTGATGGCGTGTATAGAAAACACTGCTATAATCGCTACCACCAAGAATGATGTTAATGGTCCAAGTGATTGACAAGCTCACGGCTGTTGAAGATTTTTAATGACGCTTGTCATTTGAATGCTTTCATTCTTTCGTGCACTTTGCGTTGTCTGCAGTCTAAATTAAGCTCGGACCACGCCAGGAGACATTTGGATCGCGCGTGCGACTCGCGTTCGCATATAAGCGCTATAGTAGTCACTGAAAATAGCGAAATTCAATACATGTGCAGGTATATAGGATTAAGTTTTCACGCGAATAAGTTCCTTCTTATCGTATTGCTGATCAGCATGGATCCGCGTGCGCGGCCAAAGATATCTCCGCTGTCAGGGGTAATACGAGCAGACGCGCAACTTACGAGTCTCTCCAATATTGTCAGAATTGCAACTACACCTACTATTTGAGATAAGTGTATTACGAGCTGCGAGGCCTGACTTTCAGGTAAAACCAGTTTTACGACGATTCTGTAGCTTCGGGATGAAAGTTGAAATTATAAGTATACGTATACGTACACACTCACACACACACACACATATTTATGCCACGTATGTTAAGATGGTTAATATTTTCAATGAACAATTACGTTTTCACCTAGTTTCGTTCAAGAAACCGACAAGTTTTATGTACACCAACCTCAGTACATACATCCGTATAATATACAGGTATACCTGCAATATCTATAATATTATCGAGACAGATTCGTCGTCTGTTCGCAAGGTGTGACTTGGAATGCCCTTCACACTGCCAACTTAAAATTACGATGGTAAAAATATTTCAGCGAATAGGAAATATATGCCATTATACATATCGTGCGCTGAAAGCGTGCATTATATTATTTTCTACCTTTATGCCACGACAGGCCAAGAGCGAAGGGGAAAGACTTGTAGTCAGAATGCGTAGGTATGCTTTCAATTCAACGAGCAGTATATAGTCAGTGAGCAACAAACACGAGGAATTCGAAGGTCTTATTGAAAGACCTATACTTGGCATGGTTCAGATTCTCATACACATTCTTCTATCAAATCTTGGAGCTGTTTAACATCAGGAAATGTTGATTTTCACTTATAAATTAAACGAATATCACCCGTGATCAGCCGTTCGGCAATCATGGTAGACTTCATGAAACTTAGGTCGTTAGAAAGAAAAATTATATTTGCGCACTTCGCGTAGTAGATAACACTGGACTTATGCAGGTATATCAGCACGACTGTTGATTTATTATGCTTTAAAATTGACCGGAGTGAACGGTGAATCATTCAGAACGCACTGTTTGCACAACTTGCAGACGTTTATTTTTAATCACTCTCCAAGACCGCGGACCCAGATTGGCTGAGCAATAAATCCAACATATCATCGTGCTTTAGCCCCACTCTGACCGCAGCCAAAACCAAAACGATCCTAAAATGATTATCCCCTAATGCATGGTTACCTATCCGTTACAGGTACGATAGAAGTTGCCTGCCAGTGATATAATATCTATACACTATACCATTAGCAATAGGTGTAATATTAATTATTAACATACCAATCAATCATAAACGTCTTTGAACGTTCGTCACTTTTCATTAACCGCACAGTTTTGAATTTAAACATATGCCGGGTACGTTGAATTGTGTTCGTATAATAGGGCGTACAAAGATTTTTAAAATAAAGTTACTTCAGACGATTTATCAAGCTTCGAAGGACAAAAAATTGTAGCCCTAAGATTTATAGGAATGCTACATGTCTGTTGTACCACAGTAAGAGATACCGACTTGAGAATTGTCGTTGGTCGCGAGGTCGACTTAAGCTTAAGAATCAATGACGACAATAAGAGACGCTGCACCGACTGACTGAATTTTTGCCGTCCCGCCTGCAGAGCATTCACTTTAAATACGCGCGGTGGTTGCGTCACGTACACTGCATCGGTGTAAACAGACCTACATATGCATATATCCTATATGCATGAGTAGGAGTGCATGCGCTGCGCGTTTCTCCGCGCAAGAACTTATCCCTGGAGGAGAGATGCTGCAGGTACCTACGCGGTAGAAAGTGCACTGACGACGAATCTTGCGATCAATTGTATAGATCATATTGCCGGTTGGAACCTTATTTTCCGATTAGGTACATCATACAGTTTAAGTCTAAGTTCAAGTTGCAGACGGAGAGCAAAAAAATTTTCAACCCAGGACCGAGTTGTACGAGCCTTTCTAGATTAATTGAACCCTCAGGAACGCGAAAAAGACATCCTGAACAGCGTAGACAGCTCAGAAAATACAGAAGAATTATTTAGTAGTTTTTTCATTCTTCACTCTTGCAAAATCACGTAGTCTGGAACTGAGTCGTGTGATAGATTTTCACCACTGATCTAGGTATAGAATCAATTTGGACCGTGCATGTAAGGATTATGAGCCGCGTAGGTTTGGCCTTTACAGGATTGAACCGTGCATGGTTCCCGAACCTTGTGATTTTAATGATGTCCCCGACTGAATTGCCCGTAGGCCTATAATTTTGCGTAGGATCAAATGTGTAGGAACGGGGCATACCGTCCTTCTTCATCTTTGTTTCCCTCACAATCAGTCGAAATGAGTTATTCATGCACTAATGCACATACCTATATAGTGCAGGTATACCACATTCTTTCATATATTCCCGCACCGTTTCCGTTCAGTTCGGGAATCGGCCACTTCGCGCACTCTCTACTGTATAAGGAGACGAACTTGCAACGGAGGTATATTATAGAAATGTTAATATTACGATAGAGTGATATTTATTCATATAATATATTCGGAGGTATGTATATCGTGTATAATATACTTTATGCTTCCTGCGAGGAATGATATGTATGGTATTTTGTCTCGAATATTTCGCGGCATTCGAACATTGTGTTCAATAAATATATATTTATGTATAGGTATTACACATTATATCTCTACACGAGCTTTTCTCCTGCAACTATCATACATTTTCTGACCTCGTTCAGTCCAATTTTTCCACACCAGTAAGTAGTGTATTATACTATATCACTTATGTTTACTATACCAGGTTATCTCGTAGAAATCTTACACGGGCAATTTAACCCAGGGCGAATCTCCCTATGCATTCATGCAATTTCAGAATGCATCCTGCCGAAATCTGCCTGCATATAATTCGATAACTGAGAAGAAGATTGTACTGATAAACTTTTGTGCCGTTGGATGTTGACAATTGGCCGACTCCTCACGTTCTCCAATCTTGAACGATTAGAAAAGCGTCTATCGTTATTATCTACCCTGTGTTGCATAATGCAAGCGGATTCGCCGTATGTTAAACCTGCCTACGAAACATTTCTACGAAATAATTTGGTATATATTACCATTGGTACATCACTACTGCAGTGTTTTATTTACTTTCAACATTTTGTTCTATTAGAATAATGCTCATTAGTCGCAATAACGTTTAGAAGCGGGGAGGAACTTGTGCTTATTCTTTTTATTATACTGCCCCTATTGGGTTGTGTTAAGAATTCCGAAGGCTCCGTTCGAGAGTCGTAGTTTCGTTTTTCTTTTCCTTTTGACTAGTGTGCATTGAGAAAAAAATACACCTCGATGTTCATTCTTAACGCAGCCCAGTCGGTGACGTGGATGGAGGTACATATGATATACGGTACGGTATGTGTCTTTTTTCTTAGTTTAAATACTGCTGTTGCGTTGAAACCTTAGTGCGCACATTCTTGTAAGATGTAGTATGAATAAATCATTTTTACTGCACTTAATTATTATCCTTCAGGAAAGTATAGTGAAGTTATACGATCGGTTCAATATACATTATAAATATCCTTCGTTGGAATGATTAGTCGTAAATCATCCTACTGATTATGGCTTGGAAATCAGACTTTTACACCGAGTCGTTTGATTGTAAAACAATCGAATGTGTGATAGCAAAATATAATTTGACCCGGCCGTAGTTAGCGTTTTGTAAAATGAACGGTCAGATTTCTGTGTATATTCAATATGGCTTGTCAAATGTAAGTAGATTATAAAAGTAATATTCATACTTCGTGTAAATCACTATGATGAGAGTGAAGACAACCAAAAAAAAATGTACAAATTAACCGACAATGAGTTATTTTCAACTGCTAGCTACATTGAGATGCATAGCCACGTACTTTTTAGTATAATGTGCGTCCGTGTACATGCCATGTTTATGCTTGTGTGGTACCACAGTAAGATACAAGAATTATCCGTTATGCATCTGTAATAATTTGTATGTCGTACGAAGCTTCACAATGCATCATAATTATAATCGCACACTAACCGTATGACTGTCGCACAAAAAAAAATCACACATACAATGTATATGATGGCGTGCGACTGCTGCAGGTATACACATAGTACTACTGTACGTATAATATGGAAAATAGACCTGTATAAATAAAATGATGTAATACTAATAGAGAGGTGTATATGTTATATACACTGATACTCATTTTTGGTCGGCATGACTGTTCCGAGACTCAGCTGCATTTTGATCACTGCCGCGAAAATGTTATAGCCAATCAAGGTGTTGAGTTTGTAGTAATGGACGATAGCGAAACGCAACCAAGTTTCGTACACTTTTTTGATTTCACTATTCTTAATATACCGGATGTGAACGAACGCAAGTGTTCCATCTATGCTGTAGATTCGATTTCTAAATCTGTGGTCGTAGCTGGAAAAGCAGATCCACCACAGCTTCGTCGGCCAGAGTTGATGTGTCCCCAACGTTTCTGTCGCCGACAGCTATTTTTCGTAATATACGCCGCATAATTTTCCCCGTACGCGTTTTCGGCAGGCTAGGGGCATGCTGAACAACATCCGGTTGAGCGAAGGGCCCTATCCTTTCTCGTACTGAAACGAAGAGAAAAGGAAAATTAAAAATCAGTTCAATTCTTGGGCTGTAAAACAAAGAAACGTAGATTTTGCATCAAGGAGGCAAAGTAGGTTTTTTCACGACAAAAAAACGAACATTTCATTTCAGCTGCATGGGATGTGTTTGGTAAATATCATATTTACGAGTGTGCTGAATCCAAAAATAACTTCCATTCCCTTCCATCACGTACATTATTTTTGCAAAATACAAGGTGTCTGCATAAAAAAAGCATACTAATAATGAAAAAACCAGCATTTCATTGAAATGAAGTAAACAATATTGTTCACAAAATTGAATAAACAATTTCTTCATGAAGTGTACTTAACATTCTGTCTTCACTCTTTTTCCCTATGAAATCTTTGCTTCTAATCTTTTATACTTCTCCGAACACGCTTCCACTTTCCATTTTCTATTTTCCTGTTTGTATTTATTCTTAAGTCTCGTTCTAGTACATATTAAATAGAAGTAAGAAATGAATTTTGCATAGGATTTTCAGAACCAAGAACAGGCTACCAGATTTCAAATTATACGGGATTTTCACTCTAAACGAAACTACAAAGACGAGTTCAAGGGAAATCCTGACGTGATGGAGTTTTTTGAGTATTTCTGAAACGATTACTTTGACTACGGAACGCGGGAAAAAAGACGCGTAAACTATACTTGCGTCAGATACAGATCAATCGTAACGATCAAATATAGGATTTTTTGTGGAAAATTCACGTAGGTATATATATATCACATCCATACAATTATCTGTCGTAGAGCGATGAGTGATAATGATATGCACCTTTTATCTTCAATTCGTCCTGCAGCTTTCGGTCAAACGGCGCGTCCTGGTTCGGCGTAATGAAGCAGTAAAGACATTGGCCCTTGACCGGATGTGGCCTGCTTACCACAGCTGCTTCCGCAACGGCTTCGTGCTCGCTCAAGACACTCTCAACTTCGGCAGTGGACATCAAATGCCCGGACACATTCAGCATGTCATCTACGCGGCCTGTCACCCACAAATAACCATCGGCGTCTCGTTTCGCACCTGTTGGCATATTTCAAGAATCGTTTCATTTCCACCGTAGGCCTTTATCGATGTAGAGTACCTATAGCGGGAGGAATGTCGGTGGGTAACTTTTTTTGAATTTCGTAAACTGTGAGATCCCAAATTTTCTAACCCGTCGACTCAGTTTTTACGCGAGAGGCGAGGCAATGTGAAACAAAGCAGTTCAGCTTCCTCGCGAGGATGCATCTATTAGGCCATGAAGAGCTTGGAATAATTAGAAAAAAATATGTCCGCGTAACTGCTTAAAAATTTCATCGCTTCAACCTTTCGACAACACCCCCTACCATCATTTCGACAGTCTGAAAAATTATTCCACGTCAACATGCCTATCCAGAAATTAAAAGCCCGACAAATATTCGACTCTCACGGCGACCCAACACTCGAAGTTGATCTCGTGACCGATATTGGACTTCTGCGATCCTCCGTCCCCTGTGTTTTCTCGCCTAACCCAAACGAAGCTACCGAACTGCGGGACAACAACGAAGCCTCGTACAACGGCCGATCGGTATTCAAAGCAGTTGAAATCATCAACAACACCATAGCTCCGGAGCTTCTTCGCTCGAAGCTTGAAGTATGTCAGCAGCGCGAAATTGATAATCTGATGACAAGCCTGGACGGAACTGACAACAAGTCAAGGCTTGGAGCAAACGCAATTCTCGCTGTCTCTGTCGCCTGCTGCAAGGGTGGCGCGGCAAAAAGGGGCCTTCCGCTTTACAGATATATCGCTGAATTGTCAGAAAACACGGAAATAATTATTCCCGTACCAGCGTTCAATGTAATCAGCGGCGGAAAATATGCTGGAAATTCTCTTGCTTGTCAGGAATTTATGATCCTACCTACAGGTATGTACAGACACACATCGCATTGAGAGCAACGACTTTAGTAGTAGTAGTAGTAGTAGTAGTAATAATAATAATAATCAGAATGATGATGATGATGATGATGATGATGATGATGGAGCTAATAAATAAATACACAGTGTATAGAGTACGTACAATGGTATGTATTTACATACGTTGGTATAATTGGGTGGAACCTACATATGACCTTTGTGTAGCACGAGGAATGAAATTGGCTAATAGGATTTCATTTATCCTTCGTTTCGCAAGGTGCGGAAAGTTTTGCCGATGCGATGAAAATGGGCACCGAAGTATTTCGCGTCATAGAGCGAAAACTTGGCGAACAACAAGATGCGAAACTACCGTTACCGGTAGGCGACGAAGGTAGCTTTATGCCCGAGTTAGAAGACGACAAGGAAGCTTTGTCTATAATAGACGATGCGATTAAAACGGCGGGCTACGATGGAAAAATTAAAATTGCTCTGGACATGGCAGCATCAACATTTTGCAAGGATGGTTGGTAGCGCTTGGAAAATTTATCACAACTGTTAGTAACACGTGTGTCTGGTCTACCGAGGCCAACGATGCTGCATTTGGGTAATTGAATCACAGCGTTAGTGTTAAGATGTTTTGAGTGTGAGATCGTTGACCGTGAACCGATAGCGTTTTTATTTGGAATTATTAATTAAATTTGGGATTTCTCGTGAAATGACAAGCTCTGTGGTTATATTTTGCAAATCATTCGATTATTAATTCATATCACAATTTATCAATCCTATCTGACTAGAATGCACTTTCTAAAATCAAAACGATCGTATCATACAAAATTTCAAATCGAATCGCCGTTTTACAAAACAACGAGATGAATTCTCGCAAAAATTCTTTAATCGGTCGGGTGACACAACACTGAAAACACCTCGATACAAAATCACGTCGTTGATTTTATCAAACGCGGAAGTAACTGTTTTAATGCAATACAGTACTCGCGCGGTGCAGATCTTTGACTTGTTAAACGAAAATGTGACAGGGTATTTTCGAGCAACTGCACTCAAATTCCAGTAATTTTGGAAAACGAATTTGGCTGAATTATACTCGATTTAATTGCATGATGTAGCAAGGCATGTACGATTTGTCGAGAGATTATGTCGAAACAAATCCAAATGACAACCCGTAGAAAAGTGTCATTCATGCACGTTAAATCTTATACGCAATTGACACAATTGTACACGCGATATAGCTACACATAATTCGAAGCAGTCTTGTTTCTTAATTTTATTTATTTCAATTTATAGAATAAGTTCGCCCTGCTCAAAGGGCTTCTCAAGAAACTAATGACTTGTCTCTTTTATTGTTTGCTGGAAGGCAAGTGGTGTGATTCGTTTCCATATAATCTACCTGTATACTTCGATTCTCGGAGTCTAACGACTTATTCAACGGAGATCAGAGTCAGGATGATGAGAATCATATACATATAACTTCTCCTACTGACTCACTTTTCCACTACTGTGAATAACACATGCATATTATATGCATCAGGGCAGTACGATTTATCCTTCAAGAGCGAAGATTCCGACCCGAGTGATTATATTGAGGCGGAAGAGCTCCGCGATCAATACTTGGAGTACATGAACGAGTTTCCAGCGATCGTATCGATAGAGGATCCATTTGATTTGGAGGATTGGGACGGGTGGCCGATGTTGAGCGACCAGTCAATTCAAATCGTCGCCGACGATTTAACGGCAATGAACATCGAACGTATAGAGGAAGCGATTGAAAAACAAACCGCGAACTGTCTACTGATCAGGTTACCTCAGATTGGAACTGTTACGGAGGCAATAAATTGTAATCGATTGGCGCGGACCAGTGGCTGGAGTTGTCTGATGTCGGGAGGTTACGGAGAAACTGAAGATACTTTTATAGCAGATATGGCCGTCGGCATCTCCGCGGGTCAGCTGAAGGCCGGGGCTCCGTGTCGGAGCGAGAGAATGGCGAAATACAATCAAATTTTGAGGATCGAAGAAGAGTTGGGGAAAGATGCTAAATATGCCGGCAACAATTTTAGGTATCCCTTCAGCAAGTACAAATAGCTGCTGATGCGGTTGAATTAAAATTTCAGGCAGAGAATAAACAGTGACTTTATAATCATAAGTATGATTTATGCATATTAATTTCTATTTTAACTACTGAATGCTGGTAAATTGGGAAGAAACGAACGGTAGCCAAGTCATCGATCATTCTCTGTTTTTGTCTGTATCAATGCTTGAGTAATTAAAATACATGTATAAAGTAGTACAAATTTTTTCCCACTCACCGTCTCCTGTGCAGTAATAGCCGTGAAATTTTGAGAAATAAGTTGACTGGAATCTTTCGTGATTTCCAAACAATGTCCTCGTCATACCCGGCCACGGCTTGCCGAAGACTAAAAAACCTTCACCTTCGCCATTGATCACGGTACCATCTTCATCGAGAAGTTCCGGTGAAACGCCAAAAAATGGAAGCGCCTGGAAAATGCATATTTTCTCCATAAATAATTGCAAACGCGTAAATTTTCATACGGATTAACTGAAATGTCTTAAACATTTTGGGCGCGAGGACGATCGTTTTTAGTCTAACGTATTAGAAGAAACCAATTTTGCATAATGTTTCCTTTTGCCACTCGAAAGAACAGTACGGGTCTTTGATGATATAAAAATTTATTCGTGGTAATTGTTTGGGGCATTTTTTTTTCAAAACACGCAGTATGTAAACAAAAACTTGCCAATAGATGGTATTTATCGTTATTGTGGTGTGTCTATTGGCACTTGGCCCCCAATCAGGTGCTTGTCTACAATTCCTGCGGCCTTGACAATGATTGTAGTACGTATAATATAAAAATGGCGATGGTGCAGGCAACGCAGGAACATGTGGCGCGCTCACTATCCCATACGACAACGTACCAGCAAACATTTGTGATTACTTTTAGGCAACTTGCCGCTTTCTGACTATCAGGCGTCTCGAGCGTCGAAAAGGTATTCGACTTGACGTCTTGCTTACTCGATTTGACGCGATCCACACACGAGGTACAGCCTTTTCTATTAGCGTTACCTTTGGTTACGTACCAATTGACACGTCAAATCCCTGAACTGAGTCAATATGGGCATCATTGAAATGGGCATCAATTTGCACGTCTCTTAGCCTTCCACCATCGCGGTAATTAATGGGTACGGGTGGTTGACTTACCGCGGATCCGGGTTTCATAGGCGTCGCCCCCGGGAGCGGCGTGATTACGTGACCGCCAGTTTCGGTCTGGAAGAATGTGTCGGCGATACTGCATTTGCCGCCACCGACGACGTTATAATACCACAGCCATGCTTCAGAGTTGATGGGCTCTCCAACCGATCCGAGGACCTGAATTGTTAATAACTTAAGTTTCAATAAAACTTTTCCTTCTCGGCATTGTTTTTTCCTCTATTTATAGGTAATAAAGATTCTTCAGTCCATACCTAATAACAAAACGTTGTATCTGATAAGCAATTACACGTCACCTTTAATGTTGTAAGATCATGTTTCTTTAGCAAGTCATCTCCAAACTTCATCAGTGACCTCAGAACGGTCGGTGCTGTGTAGAATTGCGTAACCTTATATTTATCAACTATGGACCAGTATCTGTCATTCTCCGGATAAAACGGTGTCCCTTCAAACTGTAATAAAACACAGAAAAAGCTATTCTCATTGTTTGACAGTAATAGTGAGCGTATACTAGTTATAAAATACATTATTGGCATAATCTAATAGCCCGAAAAGTAGTACTATTTTCGAAAAAAATGGACTTTGAATCGACTAATGAAATTCGGATTGGTCCAAGATAGATTAACGTGTTAAGGAAAAGTTTCTATGTTCGTTACGCCTTACCAATACAGAGGTGGCACCGTTCGCTAATGGACCGTAGACAACGTAAGTATGACCTGTGATCCATCCAATGTCAGCTGTACACCAATAAACATCGCCCGGATGATAATCGAAAACATATTTGAACGACGTAGCGGCATAAATGAGATATCCGGCTGTAGTGTGGAGAACTCCTTTCGGTTTCCCCGTCGAGCCACTGTGGTAAAACAGACGTCGTTGACAACAATAATGTCCGGAAATTAACGGATATCGGGTACATACGTATGAGAAATTTATGCACGCATTTCACGCATTTTAATGACGATCGCGATAGGTCAGACATACGATACGATAAAATCAATTGTACCTAGTGTATAAAATAAATAGAGGATCTTCAGCAGCCATCCATACTGGGTAACAGCGAGAGTCAACGTCTTCCATCTCTTCATGCCACCAAAAATCTCGATCCTCTATCCAGGCAATCTCAAAATCGTTGGATCTCGGGTTATTTTTTCGCGTACCATTCGTAGATCCATTTGTACCATTTACGCCGACACCTTCTAATGAAAATTAATTTAATTCGCCACACATCCGCCTAAGAGTGTATTATAGATGATATCAATGAAAGAAACAAGAATAAAATACGTATGTATGGATATACATATATCTACATCACGTGATTTCACTCGGAGAGTGAAGTAATCTTACCACTGGATTCTGATTTATTCATAGTGTTGCTGAGCCTTTGAAGATGTGAAACTACTATACAGCTTTCTACCAAGTGTCCGCTATTTTTCGCCTTTTCCAAAGCATCGTCGCATATACGTTTTAGGTTCAGCAGTTTTTCACCACGCCATACGCCGTCCGCAGTTATAAGGATTTTTGATTTTGATTCAAGCATGCGCTCTGCCAGTGAATCCGACGAGTATCCTGCAAACTATTCGCAAGGCAAAATTAGACAGAGACCGGGGTTACTGCCTCTGCTCCGTATTCTGCACGCATATAGGATATATTTATCCATTCACTGCTTAGTGTGTTGTACAACGTGTCGTATCATACTTTCTGTACAAGTCGATGGCACACGGTGTACTGTAGGCTAATTGTAAACCACAACTTACAGTTACGACGTTAACTTGGCTATCAGTTAGCCAAACATTGTTGGTACCAGCCCGCGTCATGTTGTATAAATTTATAACGTCAAAACTGAGTCTCGATAAAAGTCCGAACTTACCACAATGTTGTGAGTGGCACCTATTCTCGTGCACGCAAGCATGGCAATGGGCAATTCGAGAATCATTGGCATATAAATTGCCACGCAATCGCCTTTGGCTACACCTTTCGATTTCAAGACATTGGCAAATCTGCAAACCTCTTCAAGCAGTTTTCTGTATGTAAGCCGAGAGTAGTCATCCGGATGATTACCTTCCCTGTACAGAGAAACCGGTTGGTATATTCTTCGTTTGTAACGTTGCACCCTCAATTATTTAACGCAGACTCGGCTCTTGCGTTCAAACGCTACGGCCATCTTTTATCTTAAAGTCAGATGTAATAAGCGCACAATGAGAAATCTGGCCTGCATTCCATAGAGGTTCTTCCGTAATTTACACCAAATTTACCTGTCACCGTATTACACGGATTATCATTATCATATTTGGGGCTTCTTTGATTCCGATTGCTTGACATACCTACACCTACTATAGTTGCATAGAATAAATGACATTGGACGAGAAATTTTTACGGGTATTTCATGTATATCGCCAGATTCGTGCTGCTTGAAATATTTGCCTGAGAATGATGTATAAACACGTGCAATTTGACATTTGACATGATGCGCGATATGTCACATCGTATGTTCATTACTCGCGGCTGAAGGTTAAAGTGGTAACGCCTCCTCATTGCGGTTGAGAGGGGAGAAAAATAGGCAAAAAACGTGAACATCAACGTAAATTAAATTCCTGCAAATACCTATATAATAGATATATAAACGCGAAGACTGTCACTCTTGACGTAAGCGATTCCCCGGTTGCATTAATTAGTATGTAAAAGCTTCTTTAAACAGGTGTTTACTCACAAGTATGTACGCGAGTTATTTTAATTTCAGGGTGAAACCTTCATTTTTTCTGATCCACAGTTTGACGTTCTGTTTCTTACGTATTAGTTGTAACGCATATTATTAAGTATAACGAACGGTTTGAATAAATCTGTAGGTGAATAGGTATAAAATGCAAGGTTTCGCCAAATACCTAATTTCGAACATCGTAAAATTGGCAAGTCGGTGGGAGCAATAAATGTTAAGTTTCAACGTGAATGTGAAATTTGAAGGTACCTGTTTGTAATTTAAAAAAGGTGGCATTAATATTCAATCGTAAGCAATTTGGCCCGATGTACATCTTTATACAGACTTGCAGGCTATAACCACACTTCACATGTTTATCATGCGGATAAAGTTCAACTTTTTTGCCCATCAACGCCACAAGAAATAAATAAACATTTTTGTAGATATTCGTTGTTACGTAATACAAGTTTGAAAAAAATCCACCACGTGCCTTGCATGTTTCGAAGCGACCGGATCACATTAATTTGTAGCGATAAGAATGAAAAATAAAAAGAGAATCACGGTCGCATCACGCACAGGCTATTATCTGATACGTTTATTAGAAATAATAAATATAAGCTATTAACCATCCGAGCCATTCATATTCTTTATTATGTGCAAATTTTGGAACCATAATCAGTTCGTCACCTTGTCTGCAGGTATTTACGGTATACCTGTGATTGGACATTACCATTCATTTATCACATTACAATTCATTTATCTACACATCATCCTGGCCACGAACTTCATCATTGGACATTACCTTTATTTCAAGGTTTTAGTTATTGCAATATATACAAGGAAAAATTTTCAAAATCACAAGATTGAAAGTCCTCAACTACTGTTGAGATAAATTTGCTACCGGAAAATTTCGTTTTCAAACTATTTTACCAACCCGTTCGAAGGGGACTTTCATCTTTGAGAACACAATCACCTGGTGACGTTTCTTAATTGGATTAATGAAAACGCAACGACTCACCAATAAAAGGCTACTTTGTCGCCATTTCCATTCTTAACGTTTCTGTCTAGAAGGTTGAAACTGATGTTGGTGGAGGCACCTTCCATCCACTCGATGAATACGTCTCCTTTACTTACATCGAAATTATACGAGCAAAATTTTCCCTCTTTTACCGGTGTCTCCCAGTGAAATTGTTTGGCCACCTGGCCCCAAAATTTTTCGGGACTTTCAATCGATCTGCGAAACGTGAAATACATCAGATACTTAATAACTTACGTATTCGTACTCTACATGACATATGACAGACGGTCGTTGTCGTTAAGTTGTTGAAAAAGATTCTTCGCGTCTTATATAGGTACTTTCTTATAACCTTCGCGAAGCTAGATATAGGGTGATCCATTGCTCGTGGCATTGCAGGTAAGCGAGGTAATATATGTATAATAAATTGTAAATAGCGCTTAGGGTGCAAGAGCGCCGCGGGGGTTCAGAGGTTATCTTTAATGTTGATAAAAAACCATTCATATCTTTGCAGCTGATTAATGTTGGTTGATTAATACAGTTGCGATGCAGTGTAAAGCAATTAAACGGAAATTAATGCTATCTATCATCGTCATCATCATCATCGTCGAACGATTATTTCCAATAATATTCACCCAGTAAACTAGCAGCTGAAGTTTGAATTCTTTTATAAAATGAAATACCGCAAAAAGAATAAAAATGCATATCACGCGATTCATATACGTGTTACAAGCGTAGGTTTTACCACAAATTTTAATATCCATGCAAATTATGTACTGTGCATGTACATGCGTTAAATTCCGGTCACGTGCAGGTATTTAATTACGTCGGCTGAACACGAATTTTATGCACACGCATTAAATGGCAATTACCGCAAATACATGTGAATCTCGTCTGTCCGTAGTTTGGTTTGGGAAGAATAAAGTAACGTGTGATTCTATTGTCAGTTGCTTTATTATTTAAATGTATACATTAGATGAAATTATTACCAACACTAATTTCACATCGACAAACAAGAAGGTAATTGGAAGCTACTCGGCGACATATTTCATAGGATTGCTTTACCACGGATTTACGTTTTCAGCAAACGTCCGAGTTTGGCTCGCGAATCAAAAATGCACCGTCATTTCAGTCATCGCATTTTCCGACAGGACGACGGGTACGAGGTCAATCTAGGCCAAGGTTGTCGATCTCTGTAGGTCAGATCGCGATGCGGGAATATGATTCTTTACTCTTATAAATATTATATGCAAGTGTAAACATATTGACGTTTTTACACCACCCTGAAAATATAGTTTCTCCGCCGTTTTCGGAGTTTACCAATTGTATCGATTCGCGGTCCTAACGCGTCATCACAGATATCGATCAAGAGAAACACGGTCAGTGAATTTGGCGCAGGAAAGATGGACCAATTACGTACGAACATTGCTGAATGCGATTCGGTGTTTTTTGCACACGGCTATACGGGGCAATAACCTACGTCTGTATCTCATGCGTGTGTGTAAATTTGCGCAGGTTGTAATTGTTCAACTCACTGTTTGTACAATTCTTGATACTGTTTGAAGCTGCTGCAGTGCGAATTCGCGGCAATCGCCGAATTCGGATAGTATATTCTGTCGGCCATATTTATAGTATTAATGTAGTTATTTATTCCCTCTCACACCCCTGTATTCCCGTCGGACCAGCGAGGGTAGGATCAACCCAAACGGACCACCAGACACCGGAGACCCTCGGAGCTCTCGTGTAAATAGAAATCACATGTAAGTACCGAAGAGAAATCGAGCGTGTCGATACGTGAGAGAAGCGGCTAGAGTACTGACGTGAGACTGACTTCCTCCTCGAAGGTTGGTCGGCGAAACGCTGGTGCGCTACCCGCACTTGTCTTTCGGCTTGCACTTCTCCAGGGCGCAGGTCGTCGGGGATCCGGGCGATGAGGGGCAGGGGCACTGGTATAGCTGGTGGTACCGCGATCGATACACGTGCTTTTCCTTCTGGCGGTGTGCGGGACCAGGCCGCCGCGGTGCAACGGAAGGAACTGGGACTCAATTAATGCTGCTCGTGCCTCGAGCGGAGCAAGGACGGTGTCAAGAGGCCGTAGAGCCGATGGCCACGACTAGCTGCGATACTTATATTCGATCGTCATCGACTACGCACAACCTCGCCTCAGCTCGATTGCGTCGAATGATACGATATATTGTCACTCACCTGCTACAATATACGTGTGTATATTGTATATATATATATATATATATAACGTATATGTGTGTATATATATGTATGTATGTATGTATGCATATTATTGCATATGTATGAGTGATATAAGGTGGGAGTATAATGACTGTGTACTATGATACGCATAGAGAAAGAGAGAGAGAGAAGGTCATATTATTTGTCGGTTCCGGTGTAGTGAAATAGATACACCAAAGAATGAACTCTTCAAAAAATTCAACCAGTTAATGAACAACTATGCCGAATAATTCACTATGCACAACAGGTATACTTTTCTATAGTTTGTTCATTTACCGGTGGTGTTCATTCGCTGGTGCAGTTATACCCGTTATACTCTTATAGCAGAATTCACCCGACTACTCTTCAAACGAGGTATAAAAGAAAGTGGGAGTGATTTTGGCTGCTGTTGAATACTGATACCGATACTCTCATGATGCACCTGTCAGAGATGATGCACCGACAGCCGAAGGCACTTGACTGCGGATACGGTGCCTGATGGCCGTCACAATTAGTCGTGGTGTCTGAGCCCTGGTTCATGCGCCTCCTGAATGCAGGTGGTATGGCGAGTAAGTTGAGTGGTTAGTTCTAAGACAAACAGCAAAGGTATTAAGATTGCGGAAACATTGAAATGTCGCAGCCCATGAAGCTGGGAAAAAGCCGCAAACTAAAAACTGCAACTTAGGTGACGCGTGTATTAAGTGGCTTGTTTGCATAACGAATGGTTGTCATATTATTCAGAAATTCTACAAGCAAAGCTACGATGCGGAACGCCAAGTTCTGTTACAGATCTCTGCCAGTATCGTATTCGTGAAGATACAGTACAAGACATATTGGGTGGCTAATTCAATTTTGGGCTGAGCCTATTTTATTGCATTACGTATCAACCGTCTGTAAATCAGGTTTTGTTCTATCTTATACACTACTCTGCAGAGAAATTTCTCGAACAACAACATTTGATTTCCAATTCTTTGTTTTTTTAATCAATTCTGGACCGGCCCTTTTCACCTTCGGCGTAGGTGGGTCAAATAGGTATTAGAGTGCTGAACTAATGGCATGGCGTATATACTCATCGACTGCAAATGGAAACGCATTACAGACACAGCACGTATAATTTAATCGCACAGAGAAACACGCGCATGAACATTCTCACACGTCTTGCGTTTGCGTTTAATGTGGCGTCTAACCGATAGTCTAGCCACTGCTGGTCACGCGTGAAGTGTTTCAGTTGGCAATTATTATCATTCCACGACCATATGCAAGGACAAGGTCTATTATAGGAAGAAGTGAATGGTTGTTGTGATCTGTTATCGCGTAGCAGAGATTTATCATTTATCAAGGACCGGGCAAAGCGGAATAATAGAAGTAGCACGATACCGATGGTCAAGCTTGGTATTTTTTCTTGGCCCTTTGACGGAATAGAATATAGCTATCCTGATTATAATTCGACTGCCTTATCCCTTATCATTGATTGGTAAGGTAAAATTAATTACATTGTTGGTAAAAGAACGACGTAGAAAACTTAAATACCGTTTCTGTCGACAAGTTTGCTTCGGTCGATCGAACGTCTAAGTACATTCCGTCATTACCGACTTTAACATTGAGTGGTTTAGATGTGATAAGATTTCGCTACGGCATTTGTTAGAAATTAAACTTTGCACGTCGAGGTTTGTGACAGCTAATATAACAGCAATTCGAGTAGAAATTGGAACTCAAAGAGCCATTTTTCCTTTTTCAATCGCAGTAACACTTGGTCAATAATGATTTTGATAGGTTGATGGTCTGTGATGATGATGCTTGTAGTGAAATCTTATCACTCAATCTCTGCTCTTTATAAGTACGTACCAGCATAGATTCTAGGATTGGTATAATACTCCTTAGGATACCAAACGTAGATACATAGATGGACGCTTTGGTTTTAGCTAATTGTCAATAAATCGCAGACAGCTTTGTCTGCACCATCCATGCTCGTATTTGAGTTATTGAGTGTTAAATGTGATATTATTAACGCAAATCTTCTACAGTCATGCTTGATCGTAGCTTACAATCTAATAAGGAACAAGTCCGATATGATAATCAGCATCTGTATCGGATTATTATCGCATTCACTCAATAAGAGGAGAACACCATCACATGTTGATGGGAACGGAAAACGAGATTGAAGATTATAGTTTCCGGAGTGAGGTGGAGAACGTCGATAATCATGCGGGTGTGACAGTTTTCACGAATTTCACGGACTCGTTAATGAGCAGCATTTGGACGTCCGCGAGTCGATGAATGTCTTACTTCGGATGGAGTAGTTATCGCAGCCTCGACGTGATAACTTTCATTGATACTCTTTACTGCACATTTCAAATCGAAGCTGGTTCCTTATTCGTTTCTTATGAAAAATATCTATTATTGGATAGGTCATACTTTAAAACTTTTTTCAGGACAATAGACAGATAGGCCAAATGAGTAGTGAATATCCAGAACCGTTTGCTCCGCTGGTCGGCGGTGAAACTGACCAAGGTTACAGGAAAAAACTGCGACCACACAAAGGTAACAATATGTGGCTCGCTTTAGACAGAGTTCCTTAGAAAGTATTCAGAACCATATTGTTCAGCTGTCAGATGACTACCTCAAATGGTATAAATCTAGCACAATCAGTAAGATTGATTTGAACGTTTGCACGCAGCAGATAAAAATCTTTAACGATAATGTCCATCATTTGGGTAATCGCAAAGATCACCAGACTAGATTGATAGAAATTTTCATTTCCTAATCAAAAAATCTGACTGTCGTCTCTACTTATCAATACGTGTTTTTGTTGTGGTGACGCGTGTATTAGCAAATCTTGGCTATAAATATGGAACACGAAGAAGATGAGATTGAGCATTTTCACGGTCCCCGACTCAACCGACGTAAGTTCAATGGTGAACGCTCTGTAAAATCTGACCGCTCTCAAGTCTGGTGTCAAATTGGGTTGTTTCCGTTTCATTACAGGACCGTCATGTTACGTCTTTGGATCATCGCAGCCTGTGCGGCTACAGCCGTATTCGCCGAAGTAGACAGATTCGACAATTACAAGGTGTTCGCTGTAACTCCCAACACCACAGCTCATTTGGATTTACTTAGGGAACTCGGTGAAACTGAAAACGGCGTAAGTCACTCCTTTACTACCTTTACCCACTGAAATATCTTGAAAGATTGACTCGCATCGAAAGAAGAAACACGAGCAGGGCAAAACCTATATGTACGCATCAT
Source organism: Diprion similis (assembly GCF_021155765.1). Classification (NCBI taxonomy): domain Eukaryota; kingdom Metazoa; phylum Arthropoda; class Insecta; order Hymenoptera; family Diprionidae; genus Diprion; species Diprion similis. The sequence continues at coordinate 181,484 of NC_060107.1, forward strand.
TATCAAATTAACATGTGTAACAATGTTATTTCTTTGACGCGCAGTTTGATCTATGGAACAATCCAGCTCGTCTGAATGCACCGGTTCACATTATGGTGCCACCGCATCGGCTTTACGAATTCGAAGAATACATGGACGTAGTGGGCGCCCATTACACGACCTACATTGAAGACGTGCAGAAATTAATAGACGCTGAGAAAGGCCCGTTGCAGTTACGGGACGGCAGTTTCGGGTGGACGAGCTATTATACTTTGAATGAAATCTACGAATGGCTGGAATCCTTGGCCGTCAAATATCCGGAAAACGTCGAAGTGGTGGTGGCTGGCTCGACCTACGAGGGTCGTGAAATAAAGGGCATCAAAATATCATTTGGGTCCGACAATCCTGGGATCTTCATCGAAGGTGGAATCCACGCTCGTGAATGGATTTCACCAGCAACCGTGACGTATATCATCAACGAACTTTTGACTAGCACAGATCCCGACGTCAGAGAATTGGCTGATCGCCATGACTGGTACATTTTTCCCGTTTTCAATCCAGACGGTTACGTGCACACACATGACAGTGTAAGCCTGATTCTTTTTCATAATAGGCTAAAAAAACAGCAAGATATTGACGAATGCCTCGATCAAATCCTTGGACTAATAATACTTTACTTTTAATACGACAGAGCCGTTTGTGGCGCAAGACGCGATCCCGAGTGAGCGCCTTATGCCGTGGAGCTGATCCGAATAGAAATTGGGGATTCCAGTGGAACAGTAAGGAATTTTCAATTGAAACTAGTAACAGAAATCGTGAACTAGAGACAAACGAACAAAGGCTTCACGATATGTCCTGAAATTTTCAGCCGGTGGCGCGAGCAGCCTGCCCTGCGTGGACACGTACGCTGGTTCAGCACCTTTTTCTGAAATTGAAACCAAATCCGCATCCGAGTACATAGACTCTATTAGCGATAAATTCTACGCGTACATATCGTTTCACAGTTACACCCAGTTGTTACTCATACCATACGGACACTCCACGGAGCATTTAGACAACTACGACGAATTGGCAAGTATACCTACACGTACACCATGTTTATCAATGTGACAATGTTGAACAAGGGGAGACATGTAATTTGGGTATTTATCTGTTTCGTGCAGTTGGAGATTGGACTCATTGCTGCGGATGCTCTCCAACAGAGATACGGAACAACGTACACGGTCGGAAATATTGCCGAAACTATTTGTAAGTACGAAAATCAGTTTAAATGTGGAATTTCCAAAAATTTGCATGTACTGGAAATTTGCAAACAGTCGTTCCACGGAAAATTTGAAAGTAAATTTTGACGATCAACTCGATCCAAACAGATGTTGCCACTGGAGCATCCGTAGACTGGGTTAAGGCCACGTACAATACGCCCATCACCTACATTTACGAATTGAGGGATCTTGGCCAATGGGGATTCCTTTTACCCGCCTCGCAAATTATACCCACTGGGGAAGAAACTCTGGACTCACTCGTGGCGATGTTCAAGGCTGCCAAGGCACGTGGACACGGTGTATAAATTTGATGGAAGAAAGTTAGCAGGTCACTACTGCCACTTTTGAAACGTTAACGTCTTGAACATACTTTAATTTTGACTTCCCGATTGGAAGATGGGTTTTTTTTATATTCACCAAAAGCCAGAAATCCTGTAGTACTGAACTTTGTACTGGCATTGTTCGCTCTGTATCTCACTACTCGAACATCATATTTATTGTAAATAAGCACTCGTGTGTGTGAGAATATTTGCAAATTAAATGGCACTTGTGATTTAAAATTTTACACCTGTTTTGTTATTACACGTAGAAGGAATGACCCGAAACCAAGCAGTTCCGTGAACCAATGTCGTTCTGAGAGACAAATGTAAATCGCTTATTTTTGATTAATCCGTTGACCAACAAATAAATGATAGATGAAGAGGTTGGTTGGCCAAGAATAGAAATTGTCGAACAATTTTACTATCGAATACGTGTACATATTGCATTCATTAAATTGTTATATTCGTAAGCTACGAGAATCTCTTTATAAATACGAACACAGAAAATATTGGAATTATCAACGGACGCTTAGATGTCGATGTTTCATTCTAGATTGCTTCAAAATTGTTAGAAACCTAGCAGATTCAGTCAATTTCAATTATGCATTTTATCCGAAAGGCCATTTTCTGAAATCCCCCTAAAAAACTTCTTGTGTCGTGTTGGAATAGTTGAATGCTCAACGTCACAACATTGCACCGACATTAATGGTGATTAATAAATAGCGATAATTAATAGACTACTGAAAGACAGAAAATCTGTTTCAGTAACTTTGTATAAAATATTCTTCTGAATAGAATGACTCGTTGTAGAGTGAAATCGACTAAATTTACTAGACTTGAATAATTTTACAGTGATTTGAAATGAAATCTCGATATTTAATTGTAAGTTTTCGTTCACTGTTCCGGTATTTTTGAATATTTCAAGAGATCTTCCTTGGTTTCAAATACGATAATTCGATAAGTATTCGGTGTATGTAGGTACGACTATGCGTTGAGGGATGAATTTAAAGTCAGTTACATCTGGGCAAATTTTTGTCACGAGAATTTTGCGCGTAAGTGGGCCTGCGTGGGTCGTTTCGGGCTATAAGAAGACGCGTTACCGATCCGGTAGCTTCTTTATCGATGGGAACCGTTTAAAATGCCGTTTCATATCCCATAAGTAACACAAAACCCCGTCAGGGTAACCGTCTACAACAGTCTTCAGTCCACGCCGATCTGAAACAGAAAAATCCGTCTACAATAGAGAATGCGCCCAGTGGCAACGACGGGATGCAATCACTCGTGATTAAAAATCACCTTACTATCACACTTACTATCATAAGATCTTTTTTCGAACACTTGAATTGCTTTGCTATGGAAACACAGAAAATATATTCCTCGGTATCAGAATTGGCACTTGTAATTTTCGGCCACAGAGAACAAGACGAATAAATTCACCGAGACTGTCAATTTTCCGAAGACAATCTCATCGCTGGATCGTCATTTTTTCTACTTTTGTTTGCAAACAGTCAAGCCAGTCAGTCATCTGTCTTTTGTAGCGCGTCGCTAATACCACAGCTCCTCTAAAGAGTAATCTTATTACGCGAATAATTCATCACCGAAGAAGTCATCGAACTCCGAAAGATCCTTTATTCGTTCGACGCAATCGTATCCCACTGTGGTTCACGTCCTCAAGACCGATTGAGTTACGCTAGAAGGCTTGCGGTGCTCTTTCATCAATTAGGTGCAACAACAGAAAGGTTTTCACGCTTTTCGGTTTGAGTCCCGACATTTTAGGTAACGTATGTCAATCGCTGCTATCTTCCTTCCTCCCTACAGATCGATTCGATTATCTGTTAATATCGAACATTCCCTTGAAAATACTGTCAAAAATTGAATCACTGTCAGTTTCACGCCGGTATGTACGTATACATTATACATTGTATGTAAATATACGTATAACATACTTGAGGAAGATAGAATAAACTTCATCTAACCCGTGAGAGCATTTTGGCTAATTGTAAGGATATATATACTATGTCATCGTAATCCAATTATATAACCGCGAGCTTAATTTATTACCAAAATTATCCTATTACAAGCGCAAGTAAATATGCGACAAGTTAATGGCATCGACTTTTAAAATAGGTAACAGTATTACAGAGATAAATATACAGAGTGAATTCGTAACGACTGCACGGTCCGTAGTCTGCTAAAATTTAATGCACACGCGCTACAATACAAGAGCGCGACTGTTTGTCAGGACGAACAACCGTCATGAGCGACGGCTCACCGCGATCCATGTAACCTCAAAAATTTTAACTGTGCGAACTGTGAGTAATTGTCACCGGCAACTGTCAAAACTTCGAGGCTACGCAAATAGCGGCAAACTGTCATTTAAATTTATGACGATTGATCGTCCTGGCAAACAGCCGCTCTCCGATTGTAGCGCGTGCGCATTAAATTTCAGCAGACGACGGAATGTACTTTCGTTAGGAATTCACTCTGTATGTTAGCGAAATGAAAGCTACGGTACATATTGTATGTACGAATGCATTGAGCGCTTTGTCAAGATCGTTTAATTTTGACGGTTAAAAAAATGCTTGTAACAGCAAGAGTCCTGAAATTTTGTAAAAACGTTTTTTTCCATTTTTTACTTTGATGTGTATGTAATCATATTGACCTGTAAGGCCTTGATCAAACGGTTCAAGCGACATTTCTGAATGTCGCGACGAAAGAAATCCCAGTGTGTTCTTACGGTTCGATGCAGAGTCATTTTTATGCAAATTGATCTATTATTATGCTATCGTTTTTTGCCAACTTCATTCATATAATGGTAGCCTGATTTTACTGCGCGGTAAAAGAACGCGAACAAATCGAGGTTCCAAGGTACATTAGACGATGAAAATTGCATGTTATTTCAGGGCTGATAATTGGAAGTTAAACAGTTTTCAAGAATCAAACAGTTTTGAAAATGCCACCGTCGAACGCGATGGAAAATGATAAAAAAAGATTGCGAAATCAATTCACCAAAGACGAGCGAACACGACTTTTGGCCATCATGGGGGAATACGGACCTCTGCTTGACGATAAAAATATATCAATCCTCAGCCGTAAAGAGATTTGGGAAATCATTGAGAACAAGTTTAATGAGAATGGCCATTCTGGTCGTACTTCGGCACAGCTCAAGAAGTATTGGCAGAATTACAAATACCACAGCAAACGTGCCAAGATTACCCATAAGGTAATCCACATCATCTGTACATGTAGCTCCAAATGTATAATAACGTTTGCTTACAGATTGTTAGACACTTGGGTCTTAGATTTTTATCATTCTCAGAATATGCTGACGAGTTTTGTTTCTTGCAAACGCTAGGAAACCCCAAAGACTATGAGTCCGACGACGCGGAAAATGGTTAAAATGTTAGCCAAGGTGAACCCTGAAGAGTGGGCGCAATACGACGTTAAAGTTAACGTGGCATCTAAAAAACAACCAGCAGAATCACCAAAGCCATCTCCTTCGTTGGCAACCTACTCTTCGCCGCTGTTTTGTAGCGGCTTAAACACTGCGGTATCCGAACGGCGGGAAGAAGACTATTCACCGATTATCAGAAAACTTAATGTTCCACCTCAGAGACATTTCAAGTCGTTCGCCGCTGAGCGTGAGAACGATTGCATTTTCACGTCCATACACCCGACGCCTTGCATATTATATCACGTTTATAATTTTGTCTGAAATTGTTGCAGCATTTTCGTCCGCACATGAACCAACGATAATATCAAGATGCGAAGGTGTTTGCGTTAAGGATAAAAATAAAATTTCTGAAAGCGATTTGAGAGTTTCGACGACAGACGGTCAGGACCAGGGTAGCAGTGTTACGGTCTCGGTAATATGTCCAGAAGTTCCATCGCAAATTCGATCCATTTTCAGGAAAAGAAACATGCCTCTGGAGAAAGATGGCTCGAATTTCGGATCGAGTTACGCCAATGAAAAGGAGCGCGTTACAGAGGGGAGAAATTCACCCGACGGCTTCCGTCATGTCGGTAGGCCGATACGACAGACTAATGGCAACGATTCCCTTGTTGTTAACGACGCACATCGACACGGTATCATTGGAATGTTTGAAGCAAGTAAACCTGAACGCCTGGCGTTGAACAGGTTGAATTTTTTCGAGAGGAGGTGCGGAGGATACGATCAGCCGCCGGCAGTGGGTGAACCGTTAGATCAATACGCGGCGATATCTCGTCAAATAGCGAGTGAAAAGCAAATGCTCATAAATACAATAGAGGCGACAACGAACATGGAGAATAAATATGATTTCGTTAGAAATTTGCAGACCGATTGTGAAATCGTTGACGAAACACCAACCGCCATGGGTGATCTATCAAGGGATTGTCATTCAATGGATAAATTTTGTACGCCTTCGGCGATAAATGAGGGAAATGATACGAGAATTGTAGGAATGGCTGCAAGTGCTGATACCGTATCGTCTAGAAGTAGTGTGAAAAAATCACCAGCCAGACAAGTTGTTAGAAACCTTAACAACGACACGGAAGACATTGATTACTCGGAGTTGAACGAACTACTGCAACAACTTGCCAACGTTCGGAGCTTCAAGCGTACGGAGATTCTCGACGATATTAGGAAGTTGACAGAGTCGTTCGGATTAGATGGGAGTGTTCATTCGGGAGTAGATACACGTGAGAGTTCAATCCCGTTTATTAGTGAAAAAAGCGAACCGGACGACATGAAAAATACGGCCAATTGTAAGGATTTAGGGACGCGGGATTTCTTACGATTGAAACTATATCTGAGGTTACTTCGAAGTGTTGGTCAACCTGGAAGTAGGTGGTACCTCGATATGCTGCAAACGATTCAGCCTCTTCTTTCTACTGCAAATGGTTCAATTGACAAGCGCAACACGGGCAAGGACGAAAGCAACGATAGCGATCAGACAAGAGGCGAACAGGGAAGAACAGTGGACGACTATAGAAGGAACGCTGCAAACAGAGTAGACAATTTGAGAGTGAGGAGGGTATCGTCCATGACGCTCGCAGCTGTAGATGATGAAGTTCAACGTGAGATTAAAGTGGAATCATCCGAGGAGGAACAAGAAACACCGCCCGTGACTTCTGGTTTGTTTAACGGTAGCCATAAAAGTATTTCCTTTCAAATTATAGGTATAAAACGGATTAGCTGCGAATTGAATATTGCACGTAGGACATTTTGGTAATTTGACCTATTTCTTTGACTTCAAGCCAACAACACCGAGGAGAGTCGAGTGGTAAATTCCATCAGTTTTTTGGTAAAAGCAAAGCTGCAGTGTGCGAAATTGGAATTGGATCATCAGCTCAAACTACAAGAGTTAGAGGTATAATTAATTTATCATCTCCAAGGGGGCGTTATTTTTGCAAAACAAAAATATTTGTCGTTATGAAACATATCATATTTGGGAAAAAGATGGAGGAGAAGACGTTGAAGGTGAAAATAGCCGAGATGACGGTTCACGAAACTAAACTACGAATCCAAGCTCTGATCGAGGAAAGGCTCCGTGGCAGAGAACTTGACGAATTACGCCTAGCCCAGATGAATGCCGAAAAAGTGAGTATGTTGTATGAAAACGGATATATACGAGAATGGTCGCGTGAAAAAACCACTTAAATATTTCTGAAATCTCTTCAGATTTGTAATTCTGCTGAAAACTCATAGTTATCCATATTTTACATGCCGGTATGGGTGTGCAGTTACATAAAAAGTACCCCAGAAATGTCCAGAATATTCTTTCTATTCTTAATTGCGTCTTGTCCCGGGGCATTCATAAGTTATCGTCGAACGAAAGCTTAACTATCTAAACTGCTCAGTGTATGATCAATTGTAATTCAGGCAACAATACAAGTCAATGGTCAGGTCACACCCCGACGTTGTGATGAATTAGCCATAGCCATGGAATAGCGGTGATAAAGCGTTGTTCGTCACAAGATGAAATCTTCTACTTTTCGATCTCTGTGCGATTTTATAAGCTGTAGGTACTCTACCGTTCGAAATGATTGGAGCAGCTGATATTGCGATCTGTTCGTTTAGAATCAACCGCGATAGTCGGATGGGTGAGTTTACTTACTTTTGCAAGTGACTCGCCGAATCGTAGATGGAAAATGATAAGAGAAACGCAACTGGGATGTACCAGGACGTCCAGCCTATCCAACGACAACGTCAACAGCTGGTTCTAGAATCTCCATATTATTCAGAAGTTAAGAGCACGTTTGTATGTTAATCCATTTTCAGACTCGGTCAGAGGTAGAACACGTAGCCCGACTCGCCGCCTTGGGCGCCACTGGCTCAAAGGACCCGGCTTCTAACGAGAGCGACGCAGGGGATTGCAAGTGCTGCAGACATCTTTATAAAAGTAACTGCAACGGCGTCAGGTACAAGCAGCATCAGCATCAGTAGAAGGGAATGTCTCGATTGCAAGACAGCAGCGGAGATAAAAGTATGCATCTTCCTGACTCCGAGTGACTTGGAAGACTCGCGAGCGTTTTCTGTGTCATATTATGACACTGCAGTAACGGATTATTCGCTCTACATCTCCGACGAATGCGTTTCGATAAAACCAAATGAAATTTAACACTCAATTATGCTTACCTGCAGAGAATCATATTTAAACCTTCGGTTCATTTGGGAGTAATTAATATGCCAGTTTTATGTAGGTATCCATACATTTCTGTCCGACGATGACAATATTTTTCCATCAATGTTTGAAATGGATAGTCATTTTCCACATGTGTTGCACTTACTATTGTTCATTATAATAAGGGATATACGTAGACGAATCTGAGCGCTTACCTTTACGGCGGGATGGATGGTTAATTGTGCCGGCCGTGTAGCCTCGTGAGGTTGAAAAAGGTTTAAACAGCTTGACGCGTTTGAGAAAGGTTCTTTTTCATTTATTTAATGTTCAATTGGGCATATAATCTCGATATCGTATCGTTTACAAAACAGATTACCGATCATACAAAATAACAATATATTATGCGCTTATTAATTTCTTTGAGAACGGACAACGTCAACATAGGTATACGTTATAAGGCGTAACATTCAACAGATCAGCTTTTATTACGATACAAACTATAATAATCATTATTATTAATTCTAGCAAGACACGGCAAAATTTTTTCTCTTCTTTCTTTTCGTCTTTTAGTTTCCGTTTTATTATTCTTTTTATATTATATTTTCAAATTATATTATTATTATTTAATTTACTTCATGATTTCTTATTGCGTTTCACTCATTCCTCTTGTAACATTGATTGTTAATAATTATCACAGAAAGTTTATGAAACAAAACGTTGTTAATAAAATGACGAGGATGACGATGAGAGACAAATTAATGATAAACTTAGGATTAATAATAATAATAATAATAGTAGTAGTGATAACAATTATAATAAAAATAACAACAACTACAACAACAACGACAACGACGATCTTTCAATGAAGATAAAAATACGCAGTATAATTTAAAATATTTAACGCCGGATCGATAATTATTATATCTAACCGTCATGTATGCATAGTATCAATGTCTGAATTTGCTCCACCTATGTCGCAAGCAGGTATAAGATATAAATACATACGTACAGGAATCATACCTGAAATTGAGAATGTCAAGGAGTCCTTGTTTGCTCTGATCCTGTTTTGAACTGTAGCCTCCATGTGTGCTGGGGGAACTCAATTACACTTGCGATTGTTGCTAGTATTGCTCTCAAATACATACGATTATGCTTATATTTTTGGCGTAACTGCGAATCTTACTCATCCCATTTTTAGCTATTAATGAATTAACCTAGCCAACTGAAAGCCTCTTTAAGTAATAAGTATTTTAGTCGCTTAACCATCGCCGTTGAGTCTCGCCAAAGCCACTTTGCGGTTTGCGGCCTGGCAATTAAATTCGCGTGGAGTCTGGGGTGTAAAAAAGTTTTCTCAATAAGTTACACTTCGTACAATGAACAATTTCGATGACAGGTAAATGCATCCGAAACGCGACCGAGTTGTAGATATTTTGATTGCAAGCCGTTCCAGAGTTTTCGAATACATAAATCATGTACCTTTTCGCGTTACACCGTATGCAGGGTCTTGTAAGCTACGTGAAAAAAAGTTTCCGATGCTAGGAATATGAAACATATTTTATATTATTTTCCTTTAGTATGAGCATAAAGGCAGGTCGCAAGACAGTTTTGCAAGTCTGGAAAGAGGTACCCTGCATTAATGTATAACATTCAGCGGGTAAGGCTATATCAGTTTTGTTCAACATCTCACGCAAACGATTATTCTGTGATATTTTTACGACTCCGAACCCAATGGTACGGTAGGTGAAATTTGGCAGACCTTTAAGCTATAAATATCGAGTATTGGAAAAATGGAAAGCGATTTATCTCCGGGGTGATTTCATTTTCGGCGAGTAATTCATTGGAGAAACTCTCCTTTCCATTTACATCACGTAGCGAATCCAGAACTCGCCACGCCTGCATTGATTTCTTGTCGCGCCAACGAAGGCGGGAGAAGCAAGAGAAAAAATGACTCGAAAAATTCCAACAACACGTACTTTCGTGAGTAGCACGTGCTGGGCAGTGGGATGATCTTTCAGAACCACAAACGAGATTCCGAAAATACCTACACTGATTGATCGACTGATCCCTGTGTGAGGTCCTCGTACATACGCGTTCAAAAAATGATGTCCGTCTCGATGATTATCGGGAACGGAATGTAATTCAGTCATCAAACGCTAGTCAAATAACATTGCAAAAGTAGAGAATTATCAAATTTCTCCTTGAGAGCGTCACCAGCTCGCCCTTTAAAGCGGTATGGGGTGAAAGCGCCGGGGTTTCCATCGAGGGCTGAGAGAAGCGGGAAGTGAGGAGGGGGGTGGCGATAAAAACGTCGAGAAAAAAAGGGATCGTAAAATTCTTGATAGGAACTACGTAACATTTTATTTGCATTTGAAAGCACCCGAAGCTGTCACGCGGCTGTTCCTCGAATTTTTCTGAGGGAGCGCCGCCATTTCGCCGCTCCTGCGTATCCGATACCATCGCTCACTCGCTCATATGTGATAAAATACATACCGAGGGACAGTACACGTGTCGTGGACACGAGGAAGGAGGTTGAAGAAAACTAAAAGGAGTAAAAGTAAGAAAAGAACAGAAAACGTAGAGTAAGCGAGATCGGAGCTATGTTGGGAAAGGTTTGCCCGAGCTTTCCTTTATCGAGATGCTCGTCAGAATCGTTTATTCATTCCTTTCCGTCCGGGAAACACAATGAATCGAGGGACGATCGAGGCATCAAAAGAAGCTGCTCTAAGATCATGACGTCGGAATTGTGTCTGATTGTGAGGTGCATTTGCATATAGCCACGGTTGAAAAAGGGGCGACGGATTGACCAGAGCAGTCATTGCTGGCGGACAGGCGAAAATTTTGATCGTTATCGAACACGTGCTATCTATGCCATGGGTGTATTGTATTGCATTTTATACTTATTGTAAGTATAATATTTCATATCAGTTATATGTATATTAAATGTATACTAATTATGTCCTCAAATATTTAATTCCTATATTATTGCGTCATCGTTAATCGTTATCTATTATCATTATCACTATCATTATCATTATCATTATCGTTAACGTTATCATTATCATCAATAATATAACACTGTGATCATCAAACATACGTATTTAAATACGTCTTATTACAATTAGGATTATTGTCACAGACGCGGTTTTTCGACATCGTTTACATTCTGTGGTGAGGTGCTGACGGTATCAACATATTTATTCTTATTATTGCTATTAAATACGGTCATTAAGAATTAATTTCATTTACAAAACTATCATTGTTGTTGTTCTTGTTGCCGCCGTTATCATTATCATTATTTTTATCATTATCATCATTATTATTATTATTGTTATTATTATTATTGTTATTATTATTATTATTATCATCATAGGTGTACAAGTATAGTATTTATAACTGTTTTCTACGTGTAATAGACATGAATTACATCCCCCTACCGCATGTAGCGCCCAGCGAAAATATAATGAAAGGGCGATGTTATATTTCCCGAAAATGACCCATGACTTACAGTCAGACCTCGTGTGAGTAGAAGCTGGAGACTAGGGGATCACCGAGGATTAACGAATCACTACTCCTTGGACGCCGCGGCTGCTGCTGCCCGAAACGTCAAAGTAATCATTGAGATTGCGGGTTGAGATCGATCCGTGACTGACACTAATTAGACTATGATTAGAATCTCACAGTTGAAAAAACGCGTCGACTATTTGTGTGTCTCTGGGAGATTTCGGGGGCTTGCACGGATTTGGAGGCGGCAGTTTGGAGATATGTGTAAATTAATTTAGATTGAGCTATTCGAGAAAAGGCATGTCATATCATGTTCATTTCGAATGTACAGTATGGTGAACATATTGCATACAGAAGAAGTAAAAAAAAATCCATCAAAAATTTTGCAGCCAAACTCACGATCAATAAGTGTTCTATAAGCGAATTCCGTGCGTGTGCCAAACGTTAGAAGATGTAAAAGTGCTTCATGATAATCATAATGCAAAAGTCGATAGAATTGAATTAATTGCTACGAAAGTTCTTAACATTATATTATGCATAGAGGCATTTTTTTAATAATTATTCAATAAGTACTATTGAATTAAACTCCCTCTAATTTATTAACCGCGAAGAACCAGCCGGCCACACGATACCACAAGAATTAAGCAGCTATAGATCTGTCTACGCGGTGTATTCGTTAGTTTTACAGAAAATAGTCGAAGTCGTGCCATTCCTCTCTGCCCGTTTCAACTTATCGTACTAACTCTTCATAGGAGGTGTAAGCTATTATCATATCTAAAATGAATACGTACGTACCTACCTACGTATACGTAGGTAATACAATATTTACGTAAGGAGTAACAATTACGTCTGTCATCATTGTAAGTACAACACGCCTTTTAATTCACTCGCCGGTAATAAAGCCAAAGTTTTTGCCACAGAGAAAATATCGTGCGCCATTTCCAGGAGCATATAGCGCTTTTATGGTAAAATACATGCAGCTTCAACAATGGCTTGATTAACCATAATTTTATAGATTGATCGACCGATGAGAATTGTCCAGAAAAATATGGTGAATTTAAATAACTTCAAACACCTTCAGTCACCCTCGTTCCTATAGCGAAGTGTAGATTTTCAATTTTGACCACGTCGTAGTTTTAATACGGAAATAAATAATTGTAGTCTAGAATTATTTGGCAAGCCACTTTCGAAATTACCGTTGCGCATACAATCTGCACCTTGAATATAAAGCCTCAACGACGTGTTAGTATTGCTCCATGTCCACTGGATCTGACCAACAATTCCTAGTTCAACCCAAAGAAGTCTATGGGATCTACTATTTCGTATCGAACGAACCTTCCAACTAATAATCTACGCGCAACGTTAGTCTAACTAATATTCTACTTTCAGATAAATTTTACGTTCAATTATCTACTTGAATTACAATTTTTTTCCCACTCCTAATGTTAACTAACGTCAAAAAGGTGGTGCAGCCAGAGGTTTGATCACAACGGTTAGTCCGAAACATTTTACACATACCTATTCAAAAGTGAAAACTTACTCACTACGTACTACTAGACTTTTTATTCATTCGCTTTACTTTTACTCTGATTCATTTTATCGTGAAGTATGAAATCACATATCGTAACTTTTAGACATGCAACTATTCAACAATTGTACCAATAGCATAAATGTAGACTTCGCAAATACTTAGTTAAGTTACAGTGCCAACTTTATTCTTGCGTGTGGCATTAGATTGTTTCTTATTGTTAGCTTATCAATTTTAATTCAATTATTGCTACCGAAATTGTTATTATTATTATCATTATTTTTATTATTATTATTGTTGTTGTTATATCATCATGTTAAAAGTTATATTTCAAATGGGTCGAATATTGTAATAACCAGGACTTGATATAGAAAAATCACGCACATCGGGAAAGGTGTGCTGAAGGCTAAAACCCGGTAAAACCGTGATACTCGGTAGGTAAATTTTTAATATTCTCAAAAGTTTTTTTCAAAGCGGCAGAATTCGCCCGTACGCTATGGCAACCTGATAGACCGATGAATTGACTACTCGGGTTCCTTGTGGCAACGATCCTCAAAAATTCATAGCCACGTTACTACTGACAATAAACTAGCGGAATATTATAACTATGGTGCATGTATTGCAATAATTGCCAGAAATCTTTGGCAAATATCGTTTTTCATGAGAGACCGTAGTAGTCGTCGCCCCAGCAGTTATCTGTATTTAATGTCTATGTTCTTTCCATCCCATTACGTATACACAACAAGGAATCCCAAACCTAGGTGGATATACAAATACCAATAAATCGTATTTGAGGGTTTGCTTCGGAGCTTGAAATTCATATACTTTCCATTCGGACACAGGGCAACGAAATGCAAGGTGTCCACGGGCTGCGCACGGATCAGTGATTACTGTTAATTGATAATCAGAGCACCGGCTAGGTGAACATGATCGGATAGCGAATATCGATATACTGTGTAAGTCTTTTCCTGCGGAGTTGAAGTTAAACAGCGCTGCGCCCCCTTCAAACTCCGTTGATTCGAGTAATTCGAGTAACATTTGCAACTCGGCCTTAACTCCCAAAGTCCCGAGGGGAACTTGGGAGGCATGGAAGTGCCACCCTGGTTCAGGGGTGAGGTGAATGTTACCGGCGTCTCCCTTGAATTACTTTCACCATTTGGGAAAGTATTCTTCCAAGCACACTTCCGTCGACTCTGGCAATGCTAGCTCAGGCATGCCTTATTGTAAGGATACTGTAGATCATTCATTGGCGTAAGGTTAGATGGTGGTGTAACGTTCCATCAATACTGAGAAATTTTTATAAGTAAAAAAATTTTTGTTCCGAACACACCTCGAGTAAGGGTCTTCGATTTCATGCCGAGGACACGTATTGATTTTGAAGAGTATTTTGAAGAGTATTAACAAATTAATCACGCGCGCAAAGGTGGTGGAAAATCTTATTCAGAAAAACGACTTTGCTCCGTATCTCCTACTGAATACGTATTAGGCACAGATATAACTTAACGTCGTGGCGAAAAAAAATTCCGTACGATTGCTTGAATACTCATTGGTTTCAACGGAACATTCTTTGTATAATTGGCGTTGCCAGCATTAATTACTTTACTTTCTTCAAATAGCCTCGTAGGCCGTAATTTAGGACCGATGTGCGTACGTGGAAAAAAGGTTACATTATTCTCAAGTATCTTTTATACCCCGTGTATACGAAGCCACGGTTATACTCCAGCGTCCCTTCTCTTCTCCTACTCTGACCTGCCTTTGTTCTCTCCCAGTTTGCTCTTTACTGAAATTCGTACTTCTCATTGTCAATGTACCGGTTAGTTCCTCATTGTTCCTCAACAAAGCAGCGAAGAAGGACACTTGAAGACCGATCTCTTCTGAGAGGAATGAATGCCTAACCTGCTCGCTTCTGAACTTTGATATTTGATTGCCGCAAATCTTTATTCCGAGTGCTTCGAATCGTGCGTATAGGTGAATACATCGGTTATTTGAAATTGATTCAACCGCCGGCTCTCGAAGCGCAACACGCATTGTAATAACTCCAGTTTTTAGAATAGAATTTACGAACCAGCGAAAGGTAAAAGTTTCCGTATTCAGATCGAGGTGCCCGATGAAATATCCTCTCGCTGGCTTCTCGATACTCGGGATCTCTTTCCAATTCATCGTTATTCATGCTCGCAGCCACGCTGGAACGCGTACGCACAATGCACTTCAGCATTAGCGGGCGTGCGGACGTGCGCTCAAAAGTGGAAAAAGCCCAAGGCCCAACAATACTGCACAGCCAACCGTGGCTCCGTGTCAGCTCAAAGGCTCAAAGACGGAAAAACCGGGGCGAGAAACCTCTCGAATTTTGTCTGCACGAGGTTACTGACGATCGAAAAGGGAGTTCCCTGGTACGTGTGTGTGTAATACAAGTCGTGGACACAGCATAATACGACATCGATATCAACCTCTCGCAGGCAAACCGACCGATCGATGAAAAGAAATTTACGCAAACGCATTGAGAAACGATTTTTCAATTAGCTGACGAAAATTGATCACTGCATGCCCACGTATACGACGTATAGTGCAGCGTTTACAATCTTCACGTGTGATTTCCGACATCGTGATAAAGCTAATGACCAATTTCCTCTGTTCGTGTCTCCATACCTCCGGAGGACAATTTTTCCATCGTTTATCCCTACTGAGTTAGACATGCAATCCAAATCCGTGGAAATCGCCTTGCGTTAGTTGCCATCGACGTTTCTACCAGAGCTCACTTCGCTTACAGTCCTATATTATAATAGACACGGTTAAAAGTTTGACCGTCGTCATGACTGTGCCACCGCTTTGGCAACTGCGACTAATTTGTAAAATGGAATTTTCAGTCTGGGTGACCATGAGGCAAGCCTTCCGAGTGGGTGTTGAAAAATTCTCTGCCTCTTCAACGATCTTCGCTGCTCCGCTTAAGGGCCACAGTGGTATCTCGAACGTTGGGCTCGAGGTTGATTTATCTGGTGTCGAAACAATCGGCCTTTCAACGGATTTCGTTTGTTAACGTCAAGCGGGTGAAGCGACTTCCAGCTTCACGGATTCGCAGAGTTAGTTGGACACCCATGACTGTTAATCAATTTGTACACGATGCCGATATCATGAACGTGGATGGAGAGAATAAACAAAAAATGATCGATGAGGACTCGAACAGAAGGATATCTCTTCAATTCACTTATCTGGCATTATAAGAGTTACAAGGTGGCTGGTAACGCTATGGTAATTCCTCGCGATTCTCGTGGGTGCGGGTACCTGTTCAGTTTTGTTCTTACTCTTCTTCTTGCCTTTTCTTTTGTCTCTAACTTGTAACTTCGTTGGCTTCCAGATTCTGGCTTTACGCGAGGGTCTGAATGACGATAGCCAAATATTTTCAAAGATACGCTAATCCTCTCGTTGAATATTTCTATTTGACTCGGTCCACCGATCGAGAATACCTGAGAATACTGAAGTGGACAGGTTCGGAAGATTCGAAGCCAGGCTTATAAATCTTGATCACCTTCCTCTAAGGACCTAGGGATTCGCCGCCCAATGACAAGGCCTGGACGATTCTTGGATCCGCTTTGCTACCTTCTCGGAATTCTTCGAGTGTCAGTTTGTCGTCGTGATTTTTATCCATCTGATCGAAAATCTTGTCGACTCTTTTCTGGGGTGTATTTTCATCCTCGGCCTGAGGTTGTTGCCCCTGAAAGAAACAAAATTCGAACTTTACCCATCGGCGAGACTCAGACGCAAAAGAAGTTGACGCACTTTAATGGATTTGCGTACGACAACGGCACAGGGATATTATTGTGGGACATGGATTCAGTTCCGCCCTTAAACACTCTTCATTATTCCGATAATTTACTTTACATTTAATGCAGTAACTGTCAGCTCAATATTCTAGCCCTCGATTTTCCCTCTGCAAGCTGGTAAATTTCTACAAATGTACACTTCGCCGTAACTATAGCAATCGATGTATTGTGTTACCAAGTTACGTCCCTATGTCCGGTAAAGAGTGATTCATACATACGTGTGTAGTTAAACTTTCAAGCCACAGACTATACAGAGAGTGCAATACGTTGGCTTTTCAATAATTTAATACTTGCACGCTCTACCTTATGCATCACAGGTGTGCGGTCGGAGTTGTTTGATCTTATTGTTAGTCAATACTTCGAGTTCATTGAACTCTGTTAACCCGTGCATGCATATCATTTATGCACATCATACATTTTGTTGTGCCTGTAACGAGTTGTCCTCGAGTAGCCCATCAGCTAGCAATGCATTCTTCGTGAAAATCTACGACTGAAACTTTTTTATTTGTCATAGGAAATTTGTCGTTTCCGGAATTGAAGCCGTTTGAAATTGACCGATCTTTTGTAGCACCTGATGGCTGGAAAGAGGGTTGGTGGGTCGGTATTTGTACACTTATAATTAAACCAAGTAACTCAAAACTTGCCTCCTTATACCGTATCGCCTCGCAATTCAATTAAATTACGATGTTTGTTAAATTCAAAGTTATTCTTAAATCACTCTGAGAACCCAACGGTGATACAGAGAAACCTAATCTTGGCTACACGTTCGTAACAAACACTCATGGGTATAGCCATCAATCATCGTTAGGTACGATGCGTCTGGAAATCTGTCGGAATCTTTTTGAAAGTCGGCGAGTGATTGTATACTCTACTTTAGAGAATGCCTAATTTTATCATTTCCAGATGGATATTGAAAATCAATAGTGCCTGTGTTCCAAGTAGTGTATTCCTCACGGTTCGCTGCATAACCGGATCTACTTTTGTCCAGGACACGGTATATAAATATAGATGCCTGTAACATATTCATCGCGCTTCGCTTACGAACTTTTCTACTTTACTCGCAATCACGATTACCACGTACGATTTCAACTAAATGTTAACGATTTCCATTGCCAACCCGTCGAATGGCGGTATGATGTTTTGGCATACTATGCAACGCGGTCTAAGTATAACATATTCGTAGATAATATATTTCTATCTCAAGTAAAGTTCAATTACTTGCTTAGTGACGCATCGATCGAATGGCGTGTTGGACTAATTGTGAGTCGACTTACCACCATCTGATATATCGCATCGACAATGTTGTACATTTCATCCCTCGTGATGAACCCGTCGTTGTCGACATCGTACAGACGGAATGCCCCTAGAATTTTTAATGTTTTTCCTTACGTTAGTTTAAACATAAAAATAGTGCACGAAGGCAAGTGGAATAATTTTATAGAAGAATTATACAGGCGAACGTTACGTAGACGATAGGAAATGACCGGGGATGAAATATGTAGTAGATACCTATGACTTTACAGGTGTAAAGTTTTCAACTCACAGTGTAATTTTTCATCAAGATTTCCTCTAGACGTCACCGAGAGCGCTCTTATAAACTCTTCGAACTCGATGGTGCCATCCTGTAACAGGAAAACGTTGGAGATGAAGTTTCTAACTACTTATCAAACGATTCAAATTTAAGTCACGCCGGTATGGATTCTAATAGCAATGCTACGAAGGGAAGCCACGCTCGTCTGACTACTGACGTGCCTGCCTCACTTCGCGGATCGCCGCGGCGCCACACTTGGCTGAGTTACTACTTAAAATTAATGTTAGAATAGCCAGTAGTGAGTGGAGCGTTGCCGTCAGACGCATTGCGAGTCTCATTACGTCTAAGGGGTGGAGATAAAGACATAGAAAGTTCAAAAAATTTCAGAGCTATAATATCGAACTTTTAAAGAAGGGAAAATTTAATTTAACGAGTTTCAAAATGTTGACAGTAGAAGTACGGAGAAGTAAAAGAATATAAAGCTCCGATTCTAAAAGGCCTGACTGTAGAATCGTCAGAATTCCTCTTGATAATATATGTAGAATCGTTTACAGATGCTCAATTTTGACGTTCAATGTTTTGATCTTTCTACATTTTGTCAATATGTGTATTGGCTTTCTATACTTACAATTTTCTGTACATACTTGGATTTTCCACGTGTTGTAATTTTATTAATCAGATTTTCGCATCTATGGAAATTTGATATTCCGGTGCTTCTATCAATCGACATTTCTATAAGTTCTTTACCCCTAGCCCGTCTTGAATCGGATGTAACATCTTTTTTATCACCATTTCACCCGTCAAAACGAATTCCGTCCGTTTCAATATCCGGAATTATGACGTACGCGTGTAAATGATGCTGACGTGACTCAATGGAGATGAAATTAGCACAAGCAGGAAATTTCTATTTGCGTGTAACTCGCCGTTTTTTAATAGTGAAATTCTGTCAGGTAGTCAAGCCTCTATCAGAAGTTATCAAATTAGGTGCGATTTCCA
Source organism: Diprion similis (assembly GCF_021155765.1). Lineage (NCBI taxonomy): Eukaryota > Metazoa > Arthropoda > Insecta > Hymenoptera > Diprionidae > Diprion > Diprion similis. The sequence goes on from NC_060107.1 coordinate 201,024, forward strand.
CTTTGCCACTGACAAGCCAAATTTTATTGGAAATATTGGTGATATCATATAATCACGATCTTTACACGGGATGGCGTGAATGATTTCAGCTCATTCGGATATACTTACACTGTTTTCATCGAAGACCCTGAAGACGAGGGAAGCAAATTTGGACGGATCACCTTGCGGAAAAAATTGTTTGTAGATTTTGATGAAACCCTGGAATGTCGAATAAAAATATGTTAAGCGATGCGTGGATTTAGTTTGGATTGAACCGTTCAATGTGTAGGTACTTTGATGCTTTTCTACCACATCGTTGTTTTTTTTTTGTATTAAGTAAAGTAATATGACTGAATGACTGTGGCTTTGAGCTTGAACGGTATTTAAATAATCTGTATAATACTTGAAACTTGGAATCTTTATTCACCTGCTCTGTGAGGAGACCATTTGGGCAATCTTTGAGGAATCCTTTATGCCTGAAAGGTAAACGGGAGAAAGAGGAGGTTAATGTTATAAGAGTTATAATTTTATACGAGTTTGATATCACTCCCTGCAGACGACTGGAATCGCAAAAATCTCTACATCTCATTGGAACTGGTGCGAAATGGACTGGTGTTATAATTCATTTTGTGTACTTACCACTGCCTGATCTCCTTTTCCGTAACTAAAACAGACAAAAATAAAAAACAATAAAATAACAGTTTAATACCCAAGGAATGTAATTTCTGTACGAAGAGGTAAACTGATTGGGAGAATAATGAAAATTTATCGTTCAATTCGCACTGACTCTAATACGATTTTGTTTTCTGCAGATACGTTATTTGACCTGTAGTTGATACAAATAATCGAAATTTTAAGAAAAACGATGTTTTATTTCTTAGATATTCGGTTAGTAAAAACTTTAACAAACGTTTTGGCATAACCACAACTGAAATTTTCTGAAAACTTCTCAAAATTGAACTCAAGAGCGTCATAAGTTTTAAGCCATGCACCACTTTTTGAGGTCGAAAAAAAAAATCTCAGTCATTAACAAACTAAGCTTACAGAGTGGAAAAACGTCGATGTTGTCTGATTGCCGCCACAGCTGCGGAGGATGATTTTGAAAAGTTATTTCACAGCCCGGGCAATTTTTGAAGTCCGTAAGTCGGTAAGTTTTAATTTTCTAACCGTATACCTACATACAATACTGTCAGCAAAGTGTAACTTCGTTCTTCTGGAAACAGCATTTTTTAGTAATTTTGCCACAATAACTCAAGTACGGCTGAAAATGTCGACCGTCTTAAATGTTTACCCTAAAATATAGGTAACGAAATTCTCCACAAGCTGAGCTAACGTCTGTGTACAAAAATGAATTATTCAAGACCGCTTAACAACGAATAAATTTAAATTTTAGAGTTTTCTTTTTTATATTCCTGGCAGGTACTCATTCTAATTTCAACTAATCTTTCACACATGTCTGGATTAATATGTTAGAGGGGAACTCGCGATCTAATGGATCATTGTCGAAGAAAATTTCACGATCGCTTTTAATCCTCAATATCGCTTTTGATTAATAACGTTTTTTCAACTTCAAGCAATGATCCCGTCAGACGGAAGTTTATCTTAAAATATTCCAAAATAAAAATTGTACGTCCATGTTCATTCGTTTGTCCACAAAAGTTATTCTAAGTTTGTTGCGTTCTCGGCTGATAAGAATTTCCTGATCTCTTAAAAATTTATCAAATTCTTGGAAACTCAATACAAAGCAACAAACTTGAACCTTGATTCTCTTCTCGCAGTTCAATATACCTGTCCATAAAAGCTAGCACGAGTTGTACATCAATTTGAGAGATCTTGTTCGGTTATGGTATGAAAATATGCTTACCGACAACGCAGGGAGCAACGATAATTGTAAGTTAGGTACATTATCTCGATCCATTGCACAACTTATTTCCAAAATTTGTAACTTCTGCAGGAAGTTTTATGTAAAGAAATTACTTATCTGCACGACCTCTCAACTTGAATAATTAACTATCAACGGTGAGCTTGTGGTCGCCCAAAGACAAAGACGTAATTACTCGCGCGAATTATCGGCTGCATAATTGAACCTGATGCCGCCCTAATTGCTACAACGGCGGCAAATATAATTATACCATCTATTGCGGTGCGGCATAAGAAACAGTTTGTTCTTGAAAAAATACACCGACATCCTTTGCCATTAATTCATCCAGCGTGTTCACCTCGCACTTGAAAATCTTTACTCTCTCTTTGCTGAATATTTATGTCTCGCTATCTCGCATCGCCTGTACTGATATACTCGTCGTTTATATTCTTCTTTTTTTTTTCCTTTTTTACATCATACTCTGCCGCAAACACAAGTAGAATCAAATATGTTTACCAAGATCCAGCAAAACCTTCCACGAGATGGACAATCGTTTTTTCCCCAGCTACATTCCACGATGCCTGTATGTATAATGTCATATACCCTCCTCGTGTATTATATTCGTAAGTATGGTAATTCCATCGGAGAATCGCGTACTTCAGCTTATGTATATACATATATATATATATATATATACTATACATATATGTATGTAGGTACCGATGCCCTTCAGGAACGACGTCGGATGAAAACGAGATGGAAACTCGATTTACTCGATGTCGACGAAGAATTGTGCGAAAGTGTCGAACGCAATTATCTCTCATTGTCTGTAGCTCGATTCGACCTCATCGTAACGCAGCCCGGATCTATAACTTGAGGCTGCGTATAATAATAACGCGCAATACGGACCCCGGGGTCACGCCATGGCACAACAGCACGGCTGAATTACGGGGGCCAGTCTAGGTGATATTGAGGCGGGTGAACGTGGTGACAATTTATCTTATTTCTGGGGCAAAGCGATCTTCCTTTCGGGATTCGGAGGAAACGAGTAGGTGGAATCGCGCGAAGGGAATCACGCGATGCCCGTCCCTGCACAGTTTATTATATCCTTCGCACTAAAATCTTATTGCGAGCCGTTCTACGTAGGTCTATATCTACATACCGGATCATGCAACGTATATGGTACACCTGCTTCTCATGATATCGCACCGTCGTCGCGTTGGGCGCCGTCCGTGACCCGGTGACATTCTATCCACCGCGACCAATTGTCACCACGCCTCTCGAATTTAGTGATTATCTAGGTTTAAGGGGTTTCAAAATTTTCAAATTTTTTTTTTTTAAATTGATTGTTTTTTTTTCATTTCATTTTCGTAACGTACATACTATATTCAAGTACGTACACAGAAAATTTCATGCAGATCCGACAAATATTCTCCAAGCTACGCGGGTATTTCCAAAAAAGCTCGCGAAGCGTTTGAAAGTGCTTTTGAAACTTTGAACGCGTTTTTCTCATAACTATATTTTCAAATTCAGTGAGCAAGATTTCCGCGGAAACGGTTGAAACGATCCGTCTGAAATTTTTACACAAGCTTTATGAAGATATTTTTCAGTCCTCGAACAAAGGTTTTTTCTTGCCAATAAATATTTTCCATTTTTTAAACAAATTAAAAGGGGCAATTTTTATGGAAAGTCGACGTTTTTTTGTTGAGAAGCCGTCGTTTTGTTAAAAATCAATATTTTCCTTGTTGCTTTGATTTAAAATCAGATAATACCTGATAGTAACTAAATCTTTTTTATTTTTTCAGTTCCGATGATCCAGTCCACACATATATTGCTCACCGCAAGACGTCCTTTTTAGAGGTGCTCCCGGAGATTGGCTCTAACAATCAGCTTCAAAAATCATTACTTTTACAAATATAAAATATCAGAACGAAGTTCAATGTTACCCCAACGTGTATATAAATTTTTATATTAATATATGTAAATGTCTCTTCATGAAAAATCCTTGAAAAATCGCTTTTCTCGGCCTCCGATCCTGTAGAAATAACCCCGTAAGTCTCGAGGAAAGCTGTTGCAATCGCCAACTTTGGACATCCCTTACTAGTACAGTTGCCTAACGCAAAGCGGCGGGGTGCGTAGATCAATCTTTTCTGATGGGTGATGAACCACCCTTGCAAACAAGTACATAGTCGTTTCTACCGGAGTGAAAGAGCCTGCAAACGCACAACGTTTAGACGTGTAACTCGTCGAAGGCTCGAGTATCGAAGCGTGGCAAAAGCTGCTCGTTTTCCAAGCAGTTTTACCATCTGATTTGACTGAAATAAGTCGCAAATTTGCATATACACATAACCTTTTTACGGCCTTGGCAAGTGGAACTATAAGTAGAGCAGGCCGAGGACATGCGATCACCGGCCCACGACAACGTACAGGGTTATACACATATATATACATATCTCTACTGACAGCAAATTCCGATAGAAAATGAAAGTGTCTCGAGCCAGAGAATGGAACTCTTCACCTCTGATATCAGCTCGCTATGGTACAAAACAGGGCGCATTTACAAATACTATACACGCGAATTCTACGCCCGATAACCATTCGCACTGTAGGACCGAAATTGTTCCGTTTTCTCTCTAGCTCTCGACTCGTTTGAAATAGAAATTGATCAAAGATGAGAAAATCTGTACCGCCTAGTTGGGTAGGTTCTTGTTAGGTGGGTGGACTAGATTTTATTCATCGCCCCAACCTTCCTTATCATTGTCTCGTTTAGCCGAGAGAGGAAAAAACCGGATAAATGACACACTTTCTTCTCCTGTTCACTGTAAAGTGGAAATTATTTCCCCTACCCTGTGAAATGTACCTACCATAACTTTCACGATCTTTATCATTTGTAATCAGCTTTACGTAACTTCGTTCTCGGAAATCTTTTTTTTTTCATGTAAATCCTTCACGGGCGGCATAAAGATCTGTTCGTTAGGAAACTGTATATCTGTAGAAAAGCGTACCAAAGAGAAGGAAATGAAATGAAACTTCAATTGTCGTGGAAAAGCTGCCAGCTACCAGAAGCTGCTTGCGTTAGTTTTTCGGATGTCCTCGATCTTCTTATTAGCAACATCCCAATCTAGCCAATCTAGGATGGTGTAAATCTATAATGTATATTATGCTTGGTGATGAAATATGCGAGGCACACGTCTGGGCTACACGATTTGTATCTTTATATGAACTGAACGTTGAAAAAAAAGGTTTGCACAAGTTGTTGAACGAGTTATATTTCTATCCGTCACTGTCGTGTCTACTTCCATTTGTTTGCACTGCAACTACTACCGAAAATGTAGGTAATTACGCCTCAAAGGAAAATATAAGTATGTTGGAGGAACTGGTGTGTAAAAGGAAGATTGCGCTGATGGGGAGTCTTATTACACTTGTTTATTCATCTCTTGACGTCCGAGGAGAATTTCGTACCTCTGCTAACCGGGTTACTAAAATAAAATTAATTTCAGTCTCACTGGTGGTTCAAAAACGTGAATATCTCAGAACGCTCTAGGGGCGGAAAAGAAGTCAGATGATCTGTAGTGAAATGATCGTTTTTATCGATGGCCAAGTGGATCGAGATACCGAAAAAAACTGATTTCCGTTTCGATTCAACACGTCCATGACCCTCCGACTTGGAACGGAAAAATTCGACGCGCGCCTGTTCATCGATAAGTATCATCCGTACAGCTAGATTTCATATTTTTCCAATCTGCGCACGTTCTCTCCTCTTGTCAACAGTAATAATTACATCCAATTGCCATGTACCACAAGCCTCTTTGCCTTTTAAAATTATTTGTCGAGGTGAAATACGTCAGCGAAATATTAACGTTCTTGAGTACCTACGTTTGAAATTGAAAACGCTCATCGTCGTGTCGACTGCTGGGTTTTATTTCGGGCAATTTCCGAATTAATTTATGTTTCCTCAAAGCTACGCTCTATATATAGGCATATTTGAATAACGTGAAAGTTGTATCTGTTACACTGAAATATACGGTTACCTAAGTTCATCTAACTAAACTAAACTAAACTGCAGACAGGCGGCGATTAACGTTGCACCCTCAAGTTTACAAGCTTACTATAGTTACGATTGCTTACGAGCCAAGTTCAACTCACGTCAATCGGCCGAGCCAAATCCTCCTCCAGAATTCAACATCCTTCTAAGCTGGCTGCAATTGGAGCGCTCTCAGAGCGATTTCTTTAGTTTTCAGTGAACAAGAAAAACGAAATCCTAGGGAAATACGCACTTTGCGCTTGTATTCGTATCAGTTAAAATCGTTTTGACGTAAATCGGGAACTGTAAAATAGCTGCCACAGCTACGGAGGGTGATGGTTCTACCGAACAACTAGACACACCGAAGGTGGGATCGGTCGCCTCTACACATCGGGACCCTTCTCCGAAAATCCTTAAAAGACGTATTATAGGACAGAAAATTGGTATCGCTTAGGGCTGGCAGCATTGAGAGGGATCGGAGCGTATCGATTATATCGATCTTAGATTGGATTCCTTGTGAAGTGTGGGCATTACGGGATGACACCTAAGATGATGTAGCCAGAGAAATGAACCGAGACGATTGTAAGGTCAGCGGAGTTGAGATTCGCGCGAGAAGAGCTTAAGGCTCGAGCTGTAAGGCTCTGCAGCCAGAGGTTCAAGTATCGAAGTAATAACAGCTCTAGCCGAGGAGGACCTGAAAGTTTTTGGACGCCCGACTTCGCGGCGCCTGACGCCGCGCCCCTACAGCCTCTGCCAAGCCCCAAAAATCCTCTCGGCCGTCGGTATACGGTCGAAAACCGCAGAGTCCTAGTCCCACTTCCCTTCACCTCCCTTCACCTCCCTTCACCTCCCTTTACCTCCCTTTACCTCCCTCTACTCTCTGGGCTATAAGCTCTGCTCACGACAAACTTTACGATTACACCCGTATTTTATATTACCCCGGTGCTTAGTTTTACCCTACGGCTACTCCACTCTCGCCTTCTTCCTAATGTCGTCGATAGCACAAGGGGAACAAAGAAATTACAATAAATGCCGTTTACCGGCAGCAATCGCCTTGCCAAAATATTCAGCAAATACCGACGTATACACTTTCTGCATAGCATACTTTATCACTTTGTTGTGCCGCGGTTTTATGATCTGCGCATGTCGGCCTATGATATTCCGTACTTGAGGACATCTTTTGCAACTGAAAATCACGATGTATGTATAGTGTATACTTATTTCGTACTATTATAGGTATGTCAAGTAAATTGTGTAGTAATAAGAACATTAATTTTGCTCTATTGAACGTCACGCATGAACATTAATTTCTACTTTCTTTATTTTTCCGGAATAGAAAAATGTAAAAAATTGAATTTTCTCTGCATCTGATCTGAATTGTAAGCGTTCAACTACTTAACTTTTTCAAGAGGATGAGATCTGGGAGAAATTCGCATATAACATGTCCGTATTCACCTCGGCTCGACATTTGTCGGCGATATTTGCGAATCAATGATTGATGACGTGCTTCCGATACTGCGTAAGCATATTCCCATGACGAGTATTCGTGCGTGACTACGTGTAGCCGGGTCATCGGAACGGAAAGAAGTCGATTACACGCGATAAATCGTTATGTCTCGGTAATTTGGATTGTGATACGCGTACTTGCGAATAAACTTTCGACAGAACTTGTGATATTCTACTCACGGTTTGGTTATGAATGGTTTGGTTTACGGTAATATTGTTATATCATTATATTTCGCAAAAAAGTTCATTGAGCCAAAGCATGTGACTCCTCTTTAAGCGTAGGTGTTCGCGTGCACGTTCGCTAAGCAAATAAGACTTGAGATTGGTACCAAAATGAGTGAGAAGATCGTCACAAAATCTGCGTAGGGTGGATTAACTTATTTTGCGATGCACTTCTGGATTCACGAATACAGCCGAAGTTAGAAGAAAAAAAATAGTAGGATCTCCGTGAAATTGTTCAAACAGCGATAACACATTCCAGAATTGGTCGAATACTGTGTTTAAACTTGTAGACCAATTGTCGACTTGAGAACGTCACGTTACATTGGTCTCAGGCTGATTAAACTTTCTCTATAGCTGTCTGCCGGAATGAAAAGTTTGCGCATTTATCATCTCGACTTTACAGTATGTTTCATTAAACTTGCAAACGACAATATCTGCTGTGGCAAACTGAAATGTCGTGTATTACGCCAAGGAAGTAACACATCACGACGAATGCTCTTACTTCTCACACGATTCTAAATTCTGCGTTGACTTTTTTATATCTAATTTCCATTTATACTTGTTCACACACAAACTAGTTTTAACTTCACAGAGTTTCATAGATATATCTATTTCATTTTTTGTCAGTATTGAGCAGGTCCTTACGAACCTCAGAACACCTTCCGGCGAAACTTGCAAGCATTCAGGTATAATGTCGATTGCTTAATTAAGCGAAAACTGATACCTGCTATCTCTTCGGCGTTGATCGACCACGATGATTTTTTCCCCTATAACGCTATAGTGTACTACTACAGAAGCACTCGGCGATTTTCGCGGTGATTCAGCAACAGAATTACTACCAAGACGCTACTTTTTGCTTCTTCAGCGATGGTACGTTCCTTTGCGGGCTGTTTGCGTGAGTAAGGCTAAGGAACGCCACGTATGCTGAAAGTTTGGTAGAAGTCTTTTTTTTCTGCAGATAACTATGTGGGATTGATGAGGAAAAAAAGATCGAGAAAACTAATAAACTGAGAAAAGAAGAGAGAGATGGGGAAAAACGAAAAGCGATAAAACATGGCCGGGATCTTCACTCTTAGGATCACTCCTAGCTACCTTCGCAGGCTACAATAGGTTAGCGAGTACAGTTAGCTTTTTGGAAAAAACCGTTAGATTGTGATTTTTTTTTTTTAAGATTGGAACAAGGCCCAACGTCGCAATCAAGCCCCGTCTCTGTAAAATGTAAACCGTCCCTTGGCCCACAATGTATTACCTCTGAAGTTTTCTTTCTCTAATTATTTTATGGACGAACAATTGAGACGACACGCCTACCAATACATCACCAGAACTGATACTTTAATAGTATATTTCCGGATATCGCGGAATGGCAATCACCTACTGGCGAGAAACACGGCGCCATACAGTAGTCACTGGTCGATTGTCAATACGGTACTTACATCGACGGTTCGATATATTTATGAGGAAGGAATCGTTCTAGCGGCACCCCTAGGCCGACATTCAAGAATTTAGACAAAGCGAGGCCATGTGTAGCACAGTTTCCACGAATGCACTCGATTGTTTTCCTATAGAAGAACCTCACCACCTAAGCCCACCTGCTCGCTATTGAAACATCATCTCAACTCAACCTCTATACCACGTACTCGTCGAAATCAACTTACCGACCACTCTCTCATTACGTTGTTATTCCTTGGTTGCAAACAGCCATAAATCCATTGAAGTGACAACGGTTCCGTGGAACTTGTGTCGCAGATAGATTTCTCGGGTAAGCACGTCGGTCAGTGACGGTAATTGCATGGTGTTGAAGATGTGTATAGTATCGTAGGTGGATATATCGAAAGAAAAAAAGGAAAATAAGGAACAATAGCACGACTATATTCAGTTGCGATTTTCCCTTGAGTGAAATGTGTATTCTCGTTGCATCAAGACCAGGTCAAAATTAGTTTACAAGAATTTAGTTACATTGACTCACAATATGTGTCCGTTGTCAGCCGATCGATGGTGTCCTGTTTCAGCTTACTATTCTTCTTCCCCATTTTTCTCTCCTTGTTTCTTCGTTGTTTACGGTTTCAATCCAATTCTTCTCTCCTCGGTTTCAGCTTCGTACCTTTTCCTAGTAATTTATCAAAGTGGGTTCTTCCACAAGTCCAATTCTGTTCGGTTACATGAATGTATTCACTGACCACAGTTGGAGGGAAAATATTTCAAGTTTGACCTCAGAATTTTATTCCTATATTGTAGTTTGTAATGTAGATTCTGTAAATAACTTATCCATTTATTCTCCTTTGCTTAGACCTTTTGAGTCGCAGCATTTTGCCCTTTGTCACTTTTACGTATCTATTGTATGCAATGATTGATCTATTATCCAGGGGAGATGCATCAGAGTTTAAAAAAAATCTCATTTGCCGTAAATTTATACCGCTCAGGGAAGGGAGGTACTATATATTTCTTTCGCTTTGGCTAACTTGACCAGGCTGCAAGAGGCGTTAGATTAAAAGTTCCGTAAAGTAAATTTAACGGAGATCTAATTGAGTGTTTCGAGGTGACGACGTATGCCGGAAGCAATTCCGGACGAAATGAAGGGAAATAAAATTGTACACTATTAAAATGCAAGTAAGTTGTTGAAGCTACACGGTAAAAAAATTGGAAAAAAATTCAATAAAATTTGTAATTGTACCTACTTGTACTTCGATGAAGTGAGTTGACGCAAGCAGATTCAAGATATTGTGACGTGGCACTTTAAAAATTGGCAAGAGATAAATAGACAAATGATTATTAATCACAGTGGTTGATAATTTCGTATTGTAAGCTACTCAACGTACTGGTAAACGGTCGTACAAAGAATTTTAGCGTGCGCACCGGCAGGCGTTTCATTAATCACATTGGTTGCCCGTCAAAAAAGTGCCCTGACGGATGGATGAACTGATAGACAGACAGCTAGATAACGAGACATACAGATGCATAGATAGATAGATGGACGGATGGATGGATGGATATTACACTCTTCTGCCAGTCGATAAAATGAAAAGGTTTGATGCGTTAGCCTAACGTAAGGTATGGTTTATCGTCTCCGACAGGCTATTTACTGTTTTAAATCTGGATCTAATCGTAAGCTATCTGACGTTCTTGTCTGAAACGCTGCCCACCCCGCAAACACAAACGTTAGTGCCCCTCTAAGATGTCATAACGAGGTTTAACAACGGAGCAGTGTTTCTTCTTTTTTCTGAATACATGATATTGCACAAAATCTACTTGACTGACAATGAGTTGCGTCTCTCAGAAGTGGAGTTTAGTCTGATAAATTTGCAATCAAGTTAAGGGTCAGAAATGTGAATTCGGAGATATTAAAGTGATTCTCTTCTTGACCATGAGACTGTTGTAAAAGAATTGATTAGAGCTTTGGTTTAACAAACATTTCCATCAACAGAGTATGTTCGCTGAAACTAAATTATCTTCTTACTATAACTTAGTTCATCTTAGATCATCTCAGATTGTTTTCACAAAATGTAATTATACTAACTACCGCGCGAAGACGTTTCCTCAAACGGATTTCGCAGTGTACTTATGACGATGTGATTGATGTATGAAACTTTACAGGTACTTGCTCGAAATAAGACAAGCAAATGGAACCGGATGAGTGACTGAAATTCGTAAGGAACGAATCACACTTCTATCACACAATTATTTAGCTAATTTTCATTAAAAATTAATACAAATCGGTTCTGAGAGCAGGCAGGCACTTTGCCGTTCGCCGTTACGACACAAACTGTACGTTAACGCGAACCATTAACGTCAACGCGTCGCCGCGCTCGACGTCTGACTGCTTCGTGGCTAACATTGTTGGAGCGTTGAAGCGGCGTTCAACCCCTTTCTCAACCCCGCACATAACGGCACGCATGCGCGACTATAGTCAGTGGCTAACCGTGGTATACGGTATAGAGATTTAGGTAAATATGTACGCATTATACGTACGTGTACATTTTACATATCACAGAGTCCCGGATCTCCTTGGAAGAGACCGATGACTACCATCGGCCGGACCTGCTTCGACCCTAATCAATGGCTGGATGGGATGCTCTGTTTTAACGGTTTTTCCATTATCGGTGAGGTTCAATATTTCAGCGTTTCGCTATGTGTAAATGTTGTTGCTGCAAGCGCGGAATACAGTACAATATTCTATTTTTTCTCATTACTATATACATATGTACTTACGACGATCATACAAGTACTAGAAACTTTTTTTGCCATTTATGGTTGGCTGTCGTCGCTCGTATTCCATTTCTACGATGCGTTGTAGGAGTTGAGGTCGCATCGGCATGTCTAGCTTCGAAATTGAAATGCACAACTTCTAATTCGGACTCATCGAAGAACGTATTTTGCAATTAAAGGTCCGCTTATCTGCAGAGGAAGGTCCAAGTATTCATTCTCGCTAAACGCAAATACTTGTGAAGTGAACTACGACTATCTTTCCCCCCTTGTCTACTTACATTATATTATATTAAGTTTGATTCGTCCAATATTTTACTTCTTCAGCTGCAACATCGCTGAAGTCATCTTGATTCAGCAATATTCCTGAAGAACTAGGATAGGAGTCACCTGGTAAGAATAACGCGTTCAAAAATTCCACCACGAGTACATGTACCTAGGCTGGGTGTGCGTATTTTGTGTCTTAATCTCGATTTAATTTTACTAGTTTCAACATATAGTTGGAACACAGACGTCAAGCTTAAGGTTCGGATTTCCTTCGTTCGCATAAATATTGCGAGGTCGTTGTTTCGCGTGTGTCTTCGTCTCGCCATGCTCCACTCGATCTGTCCTTCTCTCGCTTATGCGACTGATATGACCGTTCTTCCAAGTGACCGGCTCCTCCATCCACCCATCGAGGGTGAATTGCCGATAATTGACTCGGTATCAGAACTATTGGCCAGCACGAATCAACCGATAGTAGGAACCAGCCCAGTCGAAAACACTTTCCTTAATATGTCCAAGACCTGGCAAACGGCCGTGAAATAAGAGATTCGCGAAGACCGAGGGTGGTAGGTATGCTTAAGCTGTCATGCGGGGCTAAATGATGCAGATTATATTGCTTCCCCGAATATTCGACCCGGGATCGTTCCCGGGATCGCCAATTAACTCGGCGGCCGTTAGCTCGATTAATGGCAGGAAGTCGCAACCCTCCGAAGATGCAGGACGTCAGCCAGCCACGCAGTGACACGGAAGCATTCCAGAACGAGATAAGCCCGCAAGGGTGCAGAAAGCTTGCTATTCTACAACGAGTACTGACCCATTATACTTGAAATTAAACAAAAGCGATCAGCTGCCTACATTTTTTAAGTTTGCACGCCTTTCTACACAAGCTAAGGAGAATTTTGGAAATTCCGTTGACCTTGGACGAACGACTTTTGCCACTTCCCGAAACCCTCGGCGCCATTGGTGAGTTATTCTTTCGGAAGAGGGTTGACTTGGGGGCGACGGGGACGAGGACGCCGCTTGGGGGGGGGGTCTCAGCCTCCCCTATATTCGCGGAACTAGTCCGTGCAGCCTGGTTCGCGAAAACAAAATCAGCGTCGCGACGCCAATCCGGTCCATTTATTTTTAGACCTACCCTTTATATCTCTACGATCGTTTTTCCCCGGTATCCATCCCCCTTTTTCCTCTGTACCTCCGTAGGCAACTTTATATTATCTTCCTGGCGTATCTCATTTCTGTACGTTATATTCCAAAGTTATATTATTTCATCAGCTGCGGGTCTATTAATTTTTAGCTTTATTTTTTCTCGTACGTTTTAGAATCTGCCCTATGTACAAATCATAAGTTTTCCAACCATTTCTATAATTCGTTTATCTTATGCCTGCATAAAATCTTTTATCATCACGAAGAGAAGAAGAAGAAGAAGAAGAAAACCAGATTTTACTGAAAACTGAACAAAAAGTAGGCCACGTCAAGGTTTTTGGTGAAAAAAATTGAAGTCGCTAAACTTACGCTTCATGACGCGACCACCGACAGCACCTAAAATTGAGTTATTTGCAAGCGGGAGTATTCGACAGTGCAGAAAATGTACTTATCATATAGCATGGCTCAGAAATTGACCACTTTACTTACGCAGGCTAAACATGCGTCAGAAACCTATAAGGTTTTCGCGCAGGTGTTGCAAAAAAATTCTGCTCTCACAAGGGACGACACTTTTTCCGTCGTAAAATGTAGGCCAATCTGTAAGTTATATCCGTCTATTCATCCTTCCTTACATAATGCGATAGAAGTATTATACGGCTGCCTATCCGTCCATGCCGAATATTTGTCACCCCGAACTCCGCAGATGGAACGGTAAAGGGGTAATAAGGAATCTTAGAGGATCCGAGAGAGTCACGGAATTTGTACTTATTAGTCTTGACAAATTTCTTTGATACATATCGCCGCAAGTCTGCAACTTCTCTTCCACGAACATGTACCATAACCGCATTTCTGAGCTAAGGATCGTTATTAAGAATTGCGTTATATTATTGCCGCTACGTTTGCAGTATAGTGATTAATTGTTATGAGCGAGACATATTTCCATATCTCGTTCACTTTGTGCAGCCTGAAATCTGTCTGTTTTGACGAATATTGGTATGTTACGTTAATATTATGTGTATATGTAATGTACATACGTATGTAAATTAATAAAATTTGCCGATTTTATTCTTATACAAATGTCGCCCCAGCCGGAATGAGAATTCTTTTTTCCGAGAAAAACAACGTAATATGTGAGGCGCAGGCATGCCCAGCGTTGTGGAAAGAAAATCTCATTTTTCTTCTGGTTTTCATCCCGTTTATAGATAGTTTGCAGACAGATCCCCATAACGCGGTCCGGAACTGCAGTAGAAGCAACTAGCCTGATCCTAGATGTCGAATTGTCAAAAGTAACGTGCAATCTGACATGAAAAAAGTACCTAGTACATTACGTCCCCCGAATATTCATTTCATTTTATACTTGTTTGAACGGCGATGGTTACAGTTAAAAAAAAAAGTTACCTGAGTTTACGCGCCACGCGGATACCTCCACTAAATTATGAATTACTCAAGAGTAGTCGCTTCGCTCTTTTACGATACATGCCGAAGCTGTATAGCCTCGAAGATTGATGATCACTTTTCTTAAAACGTTTTTGAGTTTATAACCAGCAGCTTTTATCGCTGACCAAGTTACGCGACAGAAAACTTGACGTATTTACTCTTTTATACGCCCATGATATAGATAGGTATTGAAGGCACAGTTATATGTATACAGGGTACTTAGGCTGTTGCTTCGGCGTCATAGAGTGAGACGAGAGAGAGTTTGAAAGTGAAAGAGGTGGTAAGAGGGTGGGCGAGATATTATAAGCATCGAGGTACGAAATAACGAACCCTTCAAATTGCTCAACGAAGAACTGCAAACATTGTTACGTCTCGCTTTATTCCCGCAATTTCAATTAGACTTGCAACACCGAGGCACTTTATGACGCTCTGCAAACGACAAAGAATTGCATTTCGTATCGTTTTTCTATGTGACTTTATGAGCAGTATACGCTACCGCTCGACATAGGTGCTAATGCAATGCATAGAGTTGCGATTGGTTCACATTGATTATGAAAAAAGTCTGATAGTCTTAGGGGGAAGTGGTGAATCAGCTACCAGAGGAAGACATTTCTGCAGTACCTACGAAAATTCGGCCTACCAAGTAGTGTTTCATTTTTGTTTTTGTATTCAACCAGTTTAGAAATGGCGTGTGAATTTCACGAATGGCTGTCAAAACCCAGATGGTATTCACATCCGGAAAACTTAATCACGTATATAAAGGGTAATATTTTAGAACGCAATCGTTGTTCGGATTCAACTTGATCGATATGACCCTGAAATGCTATATTAATTAACTATAGGACCTTGCACCGACCTATTTCACGAGAATCGTTGCCGGAAAATGCATATTTTGAATTTTCTCTTAAAGACCTCTTCTTTGGAAAGTAAAGCGATTTCTCGTTGTCGTTCGCACACGTTACGTTACCCCATCTTGTTATTTTTAATTAACACTAGAGTAGACGCGGAATAGAAGGAGCGGGAGGACGAAGGTTCTTTCAGAATGAGGGAAATGCTCGGTTGACATACCGAGGGCGTAGGCATCGATCTGTTTGTTGCACTCGACCGCCTTGCGCTTCGGTGTAATTGGGGAAAGTCCCAGACAAGCTGTCCTACCCTTGAACGCAAACGCCAACGCCAACGCCAACGCCAACGCTACTCTGTATCGACCCACCCCGGACCCTTCGCAGCCACTGCTACTGCCGTGCGGTGATCAGGGTGGCAAGGCCCGAGGCGAGGGTAGCCAACCAGGAACTTAAGCTTCATCTAATTGTAAGAATATCATCGCTCAGCTTAATACACACTTGAGAATAAACTGAAGAACGCTGAAAGCGTAGACAAGTGTTTGATCCACTCTCCGAAGGTACCGATCCTTTTATTCTATCTATCACATAAATAGGTATACCACATGTAAGTAGGGTGAGAGTTGCAGGCCAATTCGATCACCATTCTTACCCATCCAAACAGTTCCGTGTACAGTTACACTCATTCACTGACACGCTCAACTGTTGCACCACTCTCGCCATTTGAAGGCATTGCATATCTGATTGCTCTGATAGTGAAATTTTATTCAACGCTCGATTGGATTGCATTATCCTGAATCAGCTCACGCGCGCAGCGCAGAAAATAGAAAACTTGGAAATAAGGACTTGGATACTTGATAAGTACGATAAACTTACTCATTGGTGGTTGATTTTGCTCGCAATCAGGGTACGGAAAACGACGTTAGTCTACTCTTGGGTTGACTTGATGAGGATATTCCAACTGTCGCAAACACCTACGTGTGGATTGGTTTTGCGGATGCTAAAACACTTACCTTGTATTATACCTATACGTATATATACTCTGCTCCTTCCGCACGCAACCCTTTTCTGTGGAGTATTTTAAAATAGGTTAATCGATACTCTCCACAGTCCTCGAATTTGGTACCACATGCGTCTCACGTGCAGTAAGTACTGATGATGCAATGAAAGATTAAATAGTATTTATTGTTATGACACCCGAATACAGCTCCTCAAGGAGTCATACTACACAGCGCGGGCGCCTTGCTCTCTGACCAAATGCATATTAATTCTGCCAACTCGCATATACGTGAAGTTGCAAATTTGCAATTTGACCAATATACTGCGCGATGGTGATACAAACATGCCTGTAATTAAGACTTCCATTTATCCTGCACCATATTCCGAGTTGGTATTACAGCCAGGCTTTGCATCCGTTGATCCACTCAACAATTAATGGGCGAGAGTACGATTATCATTTTGCCTCACTTAACGCTGATGGAGTATAAACACATTATCCATTAGAATATACCACGTATACCACTTACCGAAGGACCGTCAATATAATTTATTCAATGTGTTTCAATCAAATATAGTGATAGGTATAGTGCAGTTATAATTTAAGTACATTGACGAACAAAAATATATCTTCTAACAATAAACAATTAATTACAGTCGAATTGCAATTTTGCCGAGAATACGTATCGCATTTGAGAAAATATTCTTTGACAACACCTCGATTTGGAAGTTCGATTTCCGACGCCTGTGAAGCGTGAGTAAATTGCCACATTCCTGAACAGTGCGGTAAAATAACGTTCGAGCATGCGCACAATTGAAATCCTAGATTTTACACACTCGTGGGTTTTCTTTGAAGTAAGCGCACTTTCGAATATGTAACTGAATTTTACGGACTGTGTCGTTGCGTGTAAGTTACTTGACCCCAATTTTACGCATAATCAATGGCACCTTCGTTACTTCTCAAATTAAACTTTCCTTCACAGGTATTGCAACCAAATATCATGTTTCACATAGGATAGATGGGCGATATCTGACCTGAGTGATTACAAGTAGGACTTGCTTTGGCTGAAGCTGCGTTCACACTGTAAGTACTCGTGCGATTGCAGCACTCGCCTTTCGCCCGTGTCGTCAATTTCACACTTATCGAGAATCGCCCACTTTTCGCACTTGTAACGCAATAATACTATCCCCTTACTTTCATGTTTCTGTTATAGTAGCAGCTGTGGAGTCGTGGAATTACAATAATGTCGTGGCCTCAACGGTACGTACCAACGGTAACAAAGTAGTATAGATGCACGTGCTGATAACGATATGCTTAAATAAAGTCATTGTTTCCAACAGTGTTTCTCAATATTTTATGAGAACTCATTGTCAGCCGAAGAATATGTTGTTTGTATGTACATATAATAAATATTCATATTCATGCGAGTATATTTTTGAGTTTGGAGAAGCATCGTCCTTACTATAACTAATGACGTTATACATACAGGGTCATTTGTTGTTTGTGGATGAAACTTGGAGTATAATTAAGATTATAATTGATTATCACGGATTATCAGTTGCAACATTTACATGCTCAAACCACGTTCAAACAAACTTCGGGTATGATTTCAGTAATTGATATACCTATGGAGGACAGACGCGGTTTATTTATTCCTTCCAGCTGTGACGTGTGAAAGTCACAATTGTTTTTCGCGATACAGCAATAGATTGTTTTATAGTTAGGTACTCCAGGTAATCGCACGATTGATCCTGATTCAAATACAAAGGTCACAATACACACATAGCTTGTTATCAAGTGAAAATGTATCGCAGAAATAATTCAATACGGAGATTGGAAACCATTGAATAATTAGTAATTCGCGTACTACAAAACTTGATACGATTGTTAATTTGATACTGTTTTATTTGTCTTGTTATTTTCATTAATTTTTTTTTTTTTCGAAAGATGAGGGGCTGAGATTATTTATTATTTATTAGTCGTTTATTTAAAATATTGTTAACATGCTTGCGAACTTTTGGTACATTTATTATGTTTACCTACATGCTGCTTGTCGGAGTTTCGCGCACGGAAGAACGCATTAAAGATACGTTGGTACGATTGTACACTGTATCATGTTTACAATATAGATGTATTAGGTTGGTATATATACATGTATACTATACTGTATACGGCGTAGATAGAAAATGAACGTTTTTCACCTAAACTCATTAATTGTAAGTATCTTTCGTAAATAGGTAAAATTTCAATAAAAAATCTACATCGTACATATGATCACAGATACCTTTCAAAATAATCTTTTCTCTCATCTTTTCTTTCCGCGGGGCTTAATTTCCCTTCCTCATGCATTTCCATAAAAGCTTTACTTACACGAACACTTACATATTGTTCACGTTAGACAGTCTGATATTCGAGGCAATGGAATTTCTTTGCCGTAATCAGATTCATTGATCGTCGTCCGATGATAAAATCCCTATTTTCCTGCACGTAATTTTCATTTTAACGTGCTCATAATTTAGGTTTGTATTTTTTAAATTGAAACTCTACTTCCAATGGCACTTTCAGTAAATTTAAATTGTGACTTCGATTTTCCGTCAAGTGGCCATTACTCGGTCTCGACTTTTAATCAGTATAACGTCTACTGCGTGTAGACCAAGGCTACAAGACCGTTCGAACGTTAGATAATTTTTGTAAATTTCTTACTCAGTACACGACAACCGAAGAATTTACATTTAGTCAACCCAAGGACTTGAATAAGTACCTCAACTCCAGTAGGGGAAAAAAAATCCGACGACCACTGCATAATGCCCAAAGAAATAAAATATGGTGAAACGATGAATGCGTTCAGACTTGAGAACGCTAGACACTGGCCCGTGCGACGTGACCAGGGGTTGCGACCGCCGTCGTCGGCGGCGTCGTTGTCGTCGTGGGCCTTGGCAGGGGGGAATGCTTCATGGGGACACCTCGTGCGTTTCTCCCTGTAGGGCCCCAAGGCCATTGCAGAGTTCGTATCAGAGTGTTTCGAAAGTCCTCGGAAAACAGGCAGTAGATGTAAAAGGTGATGGAATAATTTATCACCTCGAGGAGATTGGCCAGTGCTCGGAACACCTGAGACAACATATCAAAATATGATTGATCATGCGCCGTGAATACGGACTTTATGGGAACGACTGCGGTTGAAGTTTGGCAGAAATTGTTTCTCGTTCTCGTCGCAACCTTCCCCGCCGAGCACTAATTGTTAACGAATGGACACCCATGACAGGTGGGGTACAGGTACTTATAATATTTTTCCGACGTTACTCACCTGGTATGGGTAGAGGATCAAGTTGCTCTCACTCAGCGTTACGTTTAGTATAACCATGGGAGTAACGCATACGAGAAAAAGTATGCTTGTGCTTCCCAAAAGTAATACGAGCCGTCTCTCTTCGGCGAAAGTTCTCGGGTCTTCGTCGTTGCTGACGGTTCTGGACAACGTCATTCGTCTACGCCGCTCGCAGGATTTTCTGTACACTATCATGATCCGAAGATTCAGCCCAGCGAGTAAAATCGTCGGGGCGACCTTGAATACCACCTCAAGAACTACCTTGTAGACCTAGAACACGAGGGATCAATTTAAGGATACTCAGCAGTGGTATCGGGATGGTAAAAATCCGCCATCGGAATATCTCACCTGATAAAAAACGGGATTCAGGAAGAGTAAATTGTCTCGTTTTTGGTAAATCAGCGGACCGGCAGGTGCCACCTGACACTTTAGTATTTCCCCGCGAAAGACACTCGGCAGGTACACGACGAAGGTGACTAGCGGTATTAAAACAACCGTCAGATGTGGCGGACCGCAGAGCGGCCTGGTGTGCTGACCGGGATGACAAACGCTCACGTATCTCTCGACCGTCAACGCCAGCAGCATCATAACTCCAACCCCTGTAAAGGGACGTGACGTTATAAGTAAATAATAAATTAGCATTGCTGCCGGGCGAACGTGACGGCAGGTAACTGTTGTTATAGATAGTTTTCGAAGAATACTGACCGAGGCATGCGTTTCCCAAGAACAGTTCGAGATGAACGTGGTAAAAGGCTTGATGCCAATTGCTCCATCGACCGGTTTCCTTGTGGATCAGAACCCTCAGGGCGAACGGGATACAGAATACTATGGCCAGGAGAGCAGCAGCGGAGTATCCTGAAAGGTGGATGAAAAAAATACCGTGTCAAGGGTTGATTTATACACTCCCTGATTTCACACCATCGCTCTACCCCCACCAATGTCGTATGATACCTCGATCACCGTATTATACATTCGTCATCGACGAGACATTATACGACTACGTCGACTCGCCGGGTAAACATATTAAAGCTACTGTATACAATTTCAATTTGTTCGAGATGGATGTGGGACGTGGGTGTGTACAGAGGTACCGGTAAATGTGTGTCAATTTTCCGAGGTATCGTGGTCATTTGTCTCTTCTATAACGCGAGAGGTTTGCGGAACGGTAGACGGTAAGATTTATAGTCTCCGGGGCGAAGATACATTCCGTCGGATTACTTATATATACCCATCCGAATTGCGTATTCAAAAACATCGGGGTGAAATCTCGTATAGAATCATCCACAGATCCGCAAACTCGGCAAACTTAACATTCAATTCATCTACTTCGATAAAAACATTCGTCATATAACGTTCTATCACTGATCCGTCGATACAAATCTATAAAACAAACTGGTTCAACATTCAGACGGTAATATTTCGACACAAGATCGATGGAATTAAAAACTTTCCTCGCTCTGGGTACAAGTAAGCAATGATTTATGGGGAGACCAGACTAACCGGGTGGTTCTTATAACGCAGGTTCCGTTCTTTTGCCGCTGCCGGATTACCGCAAAACTTCGAAAACCCATAGATTTGTTAAATCGGAATTCGCTATGGGACCAAAAAGTCTTAGGATTTGGACAAAGTCTATAAACATTAACACTTAATGGGAACTAGGAAGTCTCTAAAATTTAACTGAATGGAATTTTCGTGCAAGTTTCGTACTCAAGATAAACCAATTCCAGGTTTACTGCAATTCACTTTACGTATGTTACTTAGTTCTAGTCAACGTGACTGTTGGAACTTGGATAAATTTGAATACGCGATGGTCGAGATTTGAATGAATCCCAGTGGATCGATTGTTGGGTTCGGTTAGTCTATCCTAAATGTGTCGCGGGCTCCGTTCAATAAAACTGTAAATTCACGGGCTCAACACAAAATCTGGGGTGCCTCGTTAGCAATGGTAGAGAACGAAAATATTTACCATATGTCGATAACCAGAGTGTGCCGCTGTTATATCCTCGGTAAGGGGTCAAAAGTTCGGTTCGGGGTCGGTAACGTGAAAAGCTTAAACACTGAAGATAAGCGGAAAATGTACGTTGCAAACTGTGTTACCAGGTTACCACCGTGGAGAGTTTACGAACTTGGCGAAATCAAGTGTGAAGAAAATCCGACCGAGCAAAAATTTTCACAGCAAATAGCGCTTTCCAATCGGGACTAAACAATTCTTTGCCCGACCCCCCACAAAAGTACTTTTTGGGCGTTTGCAAAAGGCAAACTTCTAAATGGATTAGAAACAATAAAATTGTCTTCATTGTGATCACCATCCTCATTTAAACTTCCACCCTTGATACCACAACAAACCCACTCAAATCTTAGTTATTTGCATACCGCTGATAAAGTCATAGAAAAATGGACATCGACCGTTTTAGCGTCACAGAGTAAGGTTGAATTTACGCAAAGCTTTTAATTATTCTGGTTGAACGAATTCAAGCCACTCAGAAAAATGTTCATTCCGTGTCACGTGACAGGATCGGAAAACAAATTTAAATCAGATCCATCATACGCCGAATGTTGATACAGGATTTTGAAAACACTATAGGTAAATTCATGGAGGTCACGGGTGAAACAAGTGAAACTAGCAATTGATGGGTCTTTATGGCCTTTATTAATGTTTGCCGCACGTGTGCAAACAAATTGGATGTGAGATGCCATACATATTTCCCACGGGCCCGGGCATGGAGATAGTTGCTGGCACCTACAATACATCATGTTCGTAATTCAAGAAAAAGATAGACATTCTTTTTGTCAGCAATCGTCTTGTGTAAAGTCCAAATGAAAGGACATTATTTTTCTCATTTCAAAATCTATATACAAATCTCATTAATTTATTTTTCCTTCTCTCCTCGATAAAAAGTGAGATGATTCCGTAACAGTTTTCTCGTTACTTTATGCGCGTATTAACTCGGTGCTGCGACATCGCTCGTGTGTGTAGAGGTATAATATAATCGTTAATTAAGAAGCTTGTTAACGAGCCTTAGAATTAATCCGACTTTAACACCTGCAAATTTTGTCTCAAAATTAACGAGCTAAAAGTTATCTGGCTCCAATTAAACCAATTCGACGCAACGTAGCGTAGCGTTAAATCTGTTTCCGACTGCATACGAATCCAGAGGCATCGAACTTTCTTCGTTTCTCAATGTCTGCCAATTCTTACATTTTTTATACAAAAGGGCAAATATATTCTTTAGCTGATACCATGACTACAGGTCGCTGGCTCTCTGTTTTAATCTGAAAGTTTATCAGCTCACGGTGAGTTATACTTATGGCTGTCCACGTTCCAGACGAAAGCGCAATATTTGCCCAATTCAAATACAATTATAATCGTTATACTCGATAATCGAAGAGACGCATTAACTCGCACGATATTTATTCAGTCGAGCGGAAAATTGGAACGACCACCGCGGATCTCTAATGGTTGGCGGGCACGCGCGTGAATTTTATAAACGAATCCGTGTTACACAGGCACGTCGTATCAGCTTCGTCGAATTTTACGGACTTCCAAGTGTCACGATTGCCTCGCTAAGCTTTTCTAGCCCTTGTATAAATATACCTACCTTTACCGACATATTATTGATCGTAATTATTCTGTATAGGTTTTCCGCTGGAAAAAAATTCGCTATCCTTGTTGCGAATGATCAATCAAGATTTTCACACTCGGATCGTAGAACACAGGCAGCTTTATAGGTAAGACAAACCATAAGAAGACCAAAAACGGTGGTTGCGCGACATCGGAAGCGTAGGACGTCGTTATTAGAAACATCGAGGAAATGGCTTCAGGAAAGTCGTAAAAATGTCGTCAATTTTCCGTCGCTATGTAGATGTACATAAACGCAAACAGTATGCGTGTATTTATGATCAAAATACATTGACGCTCAAGCACACGGAGCTGAAACTCTTATCTGTCTCACTGTAGGAACGTACCTACTGACCGAAAAACAACACTACACCCAAAATAGTGAGACTTCTTAAGGACT
Organism: Diprion similis; assembly: GCF_021155765.1. Classification (NCBI taxonomy): domain Eukaryota; kingdom Metazoa; phylum Arthropoda; class Insecta; order Hymenoptera; family Diprionidae; genus Diprion; species Diprion similis. Next base: position 224,840 of record NC_060107.1, read on the forward strand.
GAATTCAAACGGTCTCGTGATACGGAACACTTTTCGTGTGTAAAATAATGTAAGGGCTTATATACTGAAATAGATAAAATTTCTCTCGAAAGTGTTCATGTCCTGGCATTGGTAGAACTTGAAAGAAATTCAGTAAAAGTGAAGTCGAGAAATCGATTGGCTGTGCATCCCCACAGGCGACATAAGCTACGAGTGAAGTCGTGAATCGTATCGTATTACGTTTGAGTTTGCGGTTGTATTTGTATTTGGATGAGGTGCAACCAGGTGACTCCCGTGTATAAATAATTCAAGAGCCGAGATCTTAAGCTTTACCCAAGAGATTCGAGCCGGGACCAACCACCGTAGGTATGATACACGAGCGTAGATAGAACGGAACAAGAGTCACGGTAGAGAGTATCCTATATTATGAACCTGGGTATATAGGTATGCATCCTAGGCGAATTTCTGTCATCTAACCGCTAGTGGATATACCGGCTAATTCATTAAATCGGCCCATAATAGGAAAACTAAATTACTTGTGCTTGTAAAAAGCTTCAATTTTTGTAACTGGATTGCAGTCCCCACGAATTTGGTTTATGGAGTAGCTATGATATCACAGCTGCGCGCAACGTAGATGTAAAACTAAACGAAGTAATGTAAAACTGATGCACTTATAGGATGGATCATTGGTCTGATTGCGAACGGTCAGTATCAAGATCACTTTTTCTGCTTTGAACGAGTAAATAGTGTCTTTACATACCAGCTGCCACGGACTCTTGATTGTTTGATCTACTGTGGAAAAACAAGGCAATAAGAAACAAATCATTGATAGTTTATTCTTGAAGATGAATGTGATCAAAGGTGAGATAAATTCGAAACTGTACGCCAAACGCAGACTCAATTTCACAGCTAGAATCGTCGATACCCCTGTATTACAGAAACAAAAACATAAGTTTTGGTTGCTTCGCCACAGCTTCTTTGATGTGTACTACTTTGAGATGGAAATAAAAATTTTCATGACCTCATGTCAAAGGCACCTATCTGTTATCGAAATTTTAATATTGGTATCAAGTTTTGATATGATTTCCACCGAAGACGAAGGATGATTTTGCAATTAACAAAAAATTCTACCTCTATATGTGAACCGAGAGGTATACATGACGACTAATAACGCATCTTCCCACGTAACCCGGTAAATATAATCGACAGTAAATTTTTACCGTCCCAAATTTTGTTGCACGTCACAGCATTTTCTGATGAAGGTAAAAAAATATCATTCTCCCAAGTCATGTATGTAGATATTGGATTCCACATCGTGACACGTAAATTGAAAAGAGCATATTTCAGGTTTTCAATCTCAATCACGGGTAGTAGAGTCAAAGTGAGGCGGTGCAACTAAAAATTCTCACACTCAGGTAAATGTCGATGAAGCTTTACCTTGTCTGGAAGCCCGGAACAAACGTGCGGTAAGAAATTTACAAAAATCAGAGAATTCTATAAACACTCTGCCACTTTCCCCCTAGATGCCAATTTCACCTCACCTTTTAAGCATACAGTAGAATATCGACAACTTTCTACGGTTCGATACTTCTCAATTCTAGTCGACGTTGGCCTCACATCTGCAGACGTCGTAAGTACCGCAAGCAGGACCAATTTGTACAGCTGTTTGTCAACTTCTTATATGTTCCAAGAATTTTCGGCGAATTCCAAGAAAGGAATGGCGAGCTATGGACCTTCTAGTATGTATGTTGGGCAGGAACTGATCAACCGGTATTTTGAGATAGAACCTGGTCGCGCTGAGTTACACAATGAATCTGTGGGCGTGGCTCTCCACGTCTAATTTTCGCTCTAGATTCAGCGCAATCCGCTGTCGCCCCTGTCGTATCTTATTCCTCCGAGTGTTTCGTCTACATTTGTCAAGGCGCCACCGGCGATTCACGGAAATTGCTAGGCTAGATAATTTCAAACGTAATGAATCATATCGTTCCAGGAGGTGCGAAATTTGATTCTAAATCATAGTGCACTAACTTATGCCGACGTGGTCTGCTGTGATCGAAGGCCATGTCAAACAGAATATTGTTTTTCATTTCAAGCGAAAATTGATAAGGGAGTCATTAATTGTTCTTCCGCATTAGGCATTAGCTATCCGCTTCGAACTATCGATTCGCAAGATGATACAGCTCGTTAAGATCTCTTCTCACGAGGAGATTACCAATGCTTTCCGCTAGACCGTCTCAGCGTGGGTTGGATACGTGCGGTAAACATGGAGCAACTTCTAACGCCGGGGTGAACATCGAAGCGTGCGTTTCACCGACGCTAATGTGGATTTGTTCATCTTCAAACAATTTCAAGTAGCTTTGCGGCAAGTTTATGCCCGAATGCACTGTGGAGTAAAAAAATTTGGTTCAGAATACAATCTTCTATAGAAAAAAAGTACTCGGCTCTTGGACTAGTGGTGAAGGACTACGTGAAGGTGAAAGACGCGAAAGGAACTAAGTATAGCGAAAATGCTTAAGGTTGAAAAAATGAGTCGGTCCTAAAAAAAAAATCGCATAGAAGAATTTTGAGCGGTTTATATACTAATACTAGGCTTAAGAATTACCGAATTGTTGGTGTCGATGATACTACGGTTTTCGTAACTCCAACTTTTCTGAATGCAACAGCAGTTTTTTCTTCGTGCCGAAGAATGGAAAAAAGATCGAAGAATAGATTGTGGCTCGACTATTGTAAGCGGCGAAAGTTTAATCGGGTGCGTAAATAGCCGTGGGCAGTATTCTTATTCGTTTTTCCATTCACGATAAGTACCTACAATTGAACAGTAGAGGTGAATGGATCGATCACGCAATCACTAGAAGTAACTGAGCGAGATCGTTTACGGTATGAAAATTCGCGTTCAATCCTGAAGCATTATTGCAATCAAGTGATGGAAAGAGATGAAACTCATCGTGAGACCGGTGAACTCGTACCCAATTATTACCTCGGTGCTTCTTGTGTTCCAAGTACCGCCGGGAGCTGTTAAAAGCTACATTTATTGTACAAATGAAAGCTAATAAAGCTGCGACAACGCGCGGGTGCCAACGTATTCCAAGGTGTTTGCTTTGTGTTTTCCGTGCTCAGGGTGCGAACATAACTTCGAATTATAATGAACCTGTAGGTATTCGCTTATTTTCGTATTTTTTGTTGGTATATATATACTAGGCGTATAGGTATATAACGTCCATATACCAAGTTTCATAATATCATATATATGTAACAGCTCGAATCCGATACCGGCGAAAGTAGATGTTATTTGAAATTTTAGGAACTGGGCAATGAGAAAGGAAGGACGGCGTGACATCGAGTATTCACCTCTGATATGAAGACCCGAATAGCCATGCACCTAGTCCCACTATTCAACCAGTGGATACAGAAAGATTATACAATTTCTTATCAGGCTCAATTAAATTTATTTCTAAGAAACTACAACTCACCAATCAAGTTTATAGGTAAAAATGCGAAATTCCACAATTTCTTACTGCAATAGGTATTGGGAGTGCTTAATGTTTCAAGTCCGAAGTAATTATAACGTTTATTTCCTCCTTCTTAGGGCCTCTTATCGTGATTAAGTCCGCGTTCGTCACCTTCGTTAACGATCGTGGTACGTTGTATACGTTTACCGTTTATGACCGAAACGGTTCTTCACTTGTTTCGAAACCAGGTATAGAAGATACAACGGGAGAGACGGCGAATTAGCGAATTAGCAAATTAATTATTCGATTACCAGAGTGTTCAAGATTTCTGCGAATTCCTTAAAAATTTATGCAAAGACTGATCCGATCCACGTCACGTCGCGTTCTGACGCGAGTGTTCAGAAGATCAAAAACGGATCAACTCCAGAATGTGAACGATTCGTTCCTAAGATAAATGGTGTCACCTCATGAGTGTGAAGTTCATTTGTGCTGACACAAATTCCTCGTCCTCGCACCGCAGTTTCTTCTTCCATGACTCGGAAAGTCTTAAGGGAGCAGGAACCTTCTCTTTGAATTCCAGGTCAGTAAAAAATTTACGAACGTCAAAAAGAGGGTCAGCCGTTACGTGACTGGATCGCGTGTCACACTGCGACCCCAACACCAAACCGTGTGAAATGAAAACAAATCACGGCCCTTTGGAGATAATTGAACTTGACGTACCATCAACATATTTTCGATCAAGTCGCGTGAGTCTCCAATTTGGGGGCGAGGAACGGTAGGTACGTTTACGCAACGAGTCACGCTTCCCTCACACACCATGGCACCCTATGCACGTACAAGAACATTACAGTTGCCCAGGGCAATGAGCAACCGTAGAACCGCAGATTCATAGTCGGTACACAGTCTGTTGTCGGTATCAAATAACTGCACACATAGAATTGTATTTGACGCTGATTGTCAGACGACCAGACGACTTCCATCCTTTATTAAGAAATTGCTCCGTTTGTAAATTCAACAATCTTCAGTCTTGTTTCGTTTGGCTTATTCTAATTGGTCTTCATGCCCGAGGCCTAAATTTGCAAAAGAACAGGGAGTTTGGATACAATATTGAATGAGCTACCTCGTGCGTGGTTTACATACATCAAACCAAGGTAAGAGACAGCAAATTCTCACCAGCTAGCAGTACAATGACTACATTAATCTCCACGTAATAAAGAAATTCGCCATCCGAGGCTCCGAATATGAGCACACATCACCATCGAATGAAATTTCAAAGGGTTGATTAAACGTGACCCGAATTTCCCCCTTTTACCCATCAACTGGATTTCCCCGTACTCGTCGGGGGCACCGGAACTTCTGTGACCCTATTGCTGAAATTTTGATTACTACCATCAGCTTCAAGAAGCAAAATGGAAAAATATGGTTATAGTCTACTACATATGTATAGAAATAAGCGAAAACGGAAATTCAAAGATCGACAGTTTACTGCGGGCTACTGGCTTATGGATCTAAATGTCGAGAACTTTCTAGCAGGTGACTGGGTGGAAAAGTTGTCAATTCAATTAATTTCTCGGTGAACAGATAATTCGCTTCGTGTTTTAGGGTATTTGAATCCTCCGTGTCGTAGTTCACCGCTGATAGGCTGCCGTACTTCGGGATTGTCGACTGTTAAATTCGGGTACCAGATCTGTACATTTCTCGCAATGTTAGATGTAGAAAGATAGCTACGTGTAGCTCTACATCGGCGGCTTGTGTACCAGATTCTTAAAATGATTCAATTTGTGCACATTTATCGTTTATCGATGCAACTTCTTAAAATTCATGCAATTAACGTGTTAGGTATAGATACAACAATGTAGGTCAACTTAACTTTCCGTGTCTCTCTTATGTATTGACGAGACAATACCATATTGGTAACCTTTTTGCCTCTTTCTAAACTGAAGAATAACGAAAATACCACTCGTAACACGAGCACTACACCCACATGCATTCCATGGTCATACCTAAGCTGACCCATAGCCATCCCGTTGATCGAAGGTATCGACAATCTTACTACATTTAATCTACGAGATGCTGGTGCCGGGGGATGAGAATCTACGATTTATGTGTACATAATAAATGAAAGTCAACGCATTAGCATTTTTATTGACTGCGGATGTGGTTCCATACGTCCGCTCGGTGAACCGTCAGCGAAGCTGATCACCCGCAGCCTTGAAGCTAACCATAAGCCAGCCTTTCTTCCAAGCACGATCGTCTCGTCCTAGTCACCACCCATCTTCTATGTAATTATTCCAGCGAAATAACTAATTACCACGGCAAACCCTGCATCCTCTGTTCATGATCGTACACCAGGCGACGCGCCACGATAGCAAGCTAATTTCCTCGCTCTTTTTTCTCTACGAATGCCACGTGCAATCTCACAAAATGTACCAAGGTTAGAGGTAGTTGTCGCAATTATTATGGGGGGGGGGGGGGGGGGGGGGGGGTAATTACGGTTAAGTACTAAATTTTTTCATAAAATGACGCATCCACCCCTTTTTGTCCCGGTCTACCTCATGGAATAGAGTGGCTTGGTTAGCGAATGGAAAAACTCGGCTGGAAGTGGAAATGCATTATAAAGTTGGAATTCCTTTGAAACTTTCATCGGTACCTTGAACCTATTGACGCTCTAACGAAGTCAACGCTTTGACACGCTGACTATACAATAGGTGGGGCCAATCGGGTTTTGTCCGGATAAAAGTTACTTCCTTCGACTGTGATTGGTAGTCGCGGAAGGTATTCGGATTAATTCGAGTTTCTCAACGCGTAGTTGCACGCTCTTAATGTGCTCCTATACCTAATAAACTTTTGGATGGGTGTACGGCCATGCCGAGAGCACCCTACATACATGGTGAAGGCGCTCGACGGTTTGAGGCAAGTGAACGATGGCCGCAATCTTTTCTGTGGAAAGTTTGCGATAAAGTTTCATTACCTCGGAAATGTTTCCATTAACTTTCCAATCAGCGCTTTGCATCGTTTTCTGGGATTTCATGCCGGTTTATAGCCTTACCGACGCAGCTGCATTCTTCTTTACCGTTAAACCTACGACAAGACGTATACACCCTGCAGCAGTGATCGAGAGGCAGCAATGAAATAAATTAACATTAATGTGGTCTTTTGTGCGACACTGATTTCATCCCATTCACCGTCACATGTTGAATTGATCAGAACTAAATCGCAGGACAAAATGGGTGAACGAAAATACCCTTTATAATGGAGTTTCTTCGACCTAGGTGTATCTGTATTATACGTATAGTGATTTTCGGTGAGATATTCAGCCAACGATAAGCATCGTTATAATATGATACCCTTGAAGACGGTATACCGTTTCGAACTGAATCATCTGTATTGTTTTCTGTTTGTTTCGTAGTTGAGTTTCGTCTTCAGCTACTCGTTGAGGAAGACATTACAAAGTTTCTGTAAAAATGAAACACCAATAAATTGTCGGGAAATATCGCCGAATCATTCTCTTTTTACTCAGCAATGGCTGTCGGTTTTATGTTTTGCAAGTCAAAACAGGCGAAATATCTGCCAATATTTCATGCAGTCTTATTGGTTAATCTTTCACCTAGATCCATGCACGGTAACATCGGCAACGATGAACTGCGAAAACTTACATGTTATCAGGAAAACAAATTGAAACAAGTTTTCGTTCGAGTGGGCATCGTAAAAAAACCGATCATCTTTAATCTCTAGGCCATTTGTGCATAGAGATTTAAGAGAAAGGAGTAACAGAAAATATGAAATGTAAGTGACGAAAAAATAGACCAAACTAAACCAAATAATGCAGAGCAGTCCGACTTCCGTGAAAAAGCGCAAGACTAAGTTTAAAGTAACCCAAGTCGAGCCTCGTTGGCTCATCCACAAGCCTGCACGGAGTTAAGAGTAAAGACGGAGGAAAGAATGCATTTAATAGGGCAAAAAAGAAAAGCCAGCAGGATTTCATGGAAATGTAAAATAAAGTTGTACGGCGACTGAAAGGAATAAAAGAAACCGTGATCCCTAGAGCGAGTCGACAAAGGAGTTCAAGGAATCAACCAGTCGTCAAACTCTCGCTATATACAAGTCTCGAGTGTCCGGATCTTTCGGTTCTTGCTTTGAAAGGCTTACGATTCAGGGGTTTTACTTCCCGACCCTGCTATCATCAGTGTCACCCTTGTGCGTAATGTGTGGTAGCGATATTGCAACTTTATACTCGTTACTGCAACATTTCCGCAATCCTTTTACAGTTTGTACAATTCAACGTCGGCTCTTCCTGAAATCCTTTCTGATACCCTACCCACCTGAAGCTTCTACACCCTGCTTATCTGCACCTCTGGATTTATTCCAGTACATCCCTTCGGACGACCAAGTGAGTGAAAATTGCTTGCAAATCGCGAGCAAACCAAGTCACGTGTGTAACACCGCTTTATGCCGTCGAGTTGTGCCACGAATTATTCAGCAGCTCTACCGACCCCATCGTGTAAAGCTAGGAAAGGTGCACAGCAACGAATATGCGATACTATTATTATATTACATAATATTATATTCGGCAGAATACGAATAAAATCACTTCCTTCTGAGGTTTCAGGTACATTAGAAACGTGATTCCAATAGACCTCAATAAATTCAAAAGGCACGCGTTGGGATTCATAGCTGGGTGCGCGAAGAAGGGGGGGGGGGGGGGGCGATTACCATCACAACAAGTAGTGATGTACACTTGGCCAAAAAAATTATACCGAGGCCACAACCATGTCATTTTGTATGACCTTACGATTAGCTACAGTGGATAAATTGAACAATATAAGTGAACTAGATACAATAACGATATTCGAATAAACAGTACTCGTTCATTTTTGATTTCCTTCTTTTTTGATGATTTTTCATTTCCTTCAACTTTGGTATAGATTTCAAAGCAAAACATTTGCGCGTTCCATTATTAGAAGTTTTAATACTAATTGGATTGCCGGTTTTCATTCAGCTCCCACTTCCGACACCCAGACCTTTCAATATCCGACTGACGCGATACTAATTGTATTTTCAATCTGCCTTTCTACCATAATATAATGGTAATGATATAGTAATATTATTTAGCGGATTTTCGAGGAAATCTTGTTAAGCGACGTCCGTTCCAGACGGCTCTATGGCGATTACTCATACCTACTCTAATAGGTATACGGTTTTAGACCCTACGATTCATGGTACAAGACCGACGAAAGGAATTTATGCAGTGATTAGTTTATCTATATTAGTCCCAAGAAATTGCGCCGATTACACGATACCGAGGAAATGACTTTTACTTTCTCCATTTCGCTCACATTATTTGGTACACGAAATTCAAGCGCAAATGGTACGTCGAGTCCTACAGGAAAAAATCGTAATACGGAAAATCGAATCACGTTGCACTTGGGATGAAGGCTCAGAAATTTACATGCCCTATTTCCAATTATGCTCGTATCACATATTTTTCCATACGGGGATGTCAACGAGGGTTAAGAATACTCAGATTTCCCTCTTCGATCATTGGACAATGAACAGCCCGCTCTTCTATACCTACCTACAACCTACGACCTCCTCATTCGGAACAGAAATTCGACAACAGCTGTTACCCGGTTGAGTTTTTTTAGCTGCCCAAGGGCCAGACTTTCACCCGACTAACTTTCAGCGCTAATTCTTTTCCATTTGTATATACACACTGTTGTCTGGATATAGGTATAGGTATGTATAATATCATGTGTGAGTTTGATGTATAGTTGTTTTTTGTTTTTGCTTCACATTTATTTAGTTTTTGTTATTAGAGGATTTTTCCTTTTTCCACGCAACAACTTGTTACAAATTAGAAACAGTCAGGGATTATACCGCTGGCCAAAAACGAGAGGAATGTTTGTTTTCTTTTTTCATAACGAAATGTGATTAATTCTTCTGCGAACAATGGCCTGTAATACGAGTTACTCGTCAATTGGAGTATTTAAAGTACACTTTGTATCTCCGACAAATTTTAGTCGTGAAATTTTGAACAAAATATCATCACAAAGATAATCATGAAATAATAAACATTTAGTATACTATTAGATATTCCCTCCGACTTACGTTTATTACGTCACTTAGTTGGGAAGGGATAAAAATTTAGAAAAGGATTGGCTTGCGGAAGTAATCTTCTAGACTATTTTTTGCTACGGTTAGGAGAAAGAATAGTCGTGCTGAATTCCGTCCGCGAGCTGCACACGGCAGATAAAGGGAAATGGCAGAGACTAAAAATGAGATTCACCAACGTACAGTATATAATTTATATAAGATTCCATGACATGTGTAATCCGAGAAGGGGTTATCTCAAATTGCAAACGGTAGACCTTCCATGGATTACGCCGGGTGGTATGAATGCATTTCGAGAAACTTTCTACGTACGATATGCTTATCGACGAAATTGCAATCGTTGAGAGTAAATTGTTTGCTTCCTCGATTACGAGAACTTTTCTTTAAACTCAGATTTCATCGGTAAAAAGTTTCGAGCAAGTATAAACGGGGCGAAAGAATGAATGAAAAACGGAAGCAGTAGAATAATGGGTTCCACGTGGCTAATACATAAATGCCACCCGATCAGAAACTTTGACAATAAACATTTTTTATGTTTATATGTCCATGAACATTTAACCGTGTATGCACACGATAAATTCAGGCCATAATTAGGGTAGCTGATAATAATCTCCTGACTATCCTTGTTTCCTCGCATGAAGAAGTCGATAAAAATAACATCGAGTATCGAAATAATGCTATATAAGTGCAGCCACAAAGATTCTCGGAAATATATTTCTATGAAATCTACAAGCTCAGTTGTACATGGGCTACAATTTGTACATTCAAAGTCTATCCGTACAAATTGTAAACACCGAAGAGTAGACGAGGTAAGAATAGAAAATATGAGACCTGTACGAAAACAGGGTAAAATAGTGCCTGGCATCGGATGTCCCAACAAACACTCAAGGCGTAATAAGGGTCTCGACTCAAATTCGTTTTGTCTTCCTCCCAGAACCCCCATTGGCGGCACCTCCAAGTTTCACGTTCGTACATCATTCACGGTATCCTCCATTTAAAATTCAACAACTCCATTATAATTGAACTCTGTCTCCACCTGCAAGTGGTCGCGCATTATCTACTACGAATGCTTGATAGTTAGTCGCACTCGGTAGGCAAATATCTTCCAAGCTAAAACCGATCGAACCTAAAATGTGGGGAAAGTTTCTTGGAACTTGTATCTGAGTGATGCTCAAAATCAGGGACGATAGCCCGAGACATTGTTCAGACTGTAACCATATAGTTGGGGCGCCCGCATCGAGTAAACCAACTACAGCATTGACGGAAAATTAATGAGCCACGGGCATGAAAATTAGGCCTTGTTACTGTATTGTTGTGTCTCTGCCACTAGTCCTAACTCTTGTGCTATAATTTTGTACGACACGTAAGCCGAGCGAGATAAATGAATCTCTATCAGGGATATAGATTACAGATCAAACTACCTACGTCAATCTTGCATAGGGTGTCTGAAGCAAAGTCGCGTAAAGTTGCGCAGCCAAAACATCGTGGAAAATCATTACAAACGTAATGAGCAACTCGAGGCCTTGGCAGAAAATTGTTCTCTTATCTTTGGAACGACTGAAGTCGTTTTACCGTCTCGAATATCAAAGGAAATTTCCTGCGCTTTAACCCTTTACCGCGCGAGCAATTTAATACGGCAGCACTTTCGGCATTCGTTCATCATAGGAATATATATATATATATATATATATATATATATATATATATATTTGAACTAGTATCAGTTTCGAATTGCTATCCATTTTTCAGCACCCATCTTCAATTTTCGGGTGTCAAAAATTATGATTGACCAGCCCTTATTATCTCGTGTACTCTGGTATCTATGGGCAGAGTCCAAGAAATACAAATCAAAAGTACTATAGCTATATAGTTAGAAAGTAACGAAGTTTGAGAAAACGAGGTCCGCAATCGATATCAGCACATCAGCTCTACTGCATGTTGATATATTATACATATGTACCGATTTTTATAAGCTGAGAATGATTTGAGCAGACAGCATCTTTGTTACCTTTAACGATTCGCAAGTTTATTTACTTCGATTCACCTAGAAGTGGGCCTCAATACCCGACACTCGAGGGACGCTAAGGTCAAATTTCAAGAGACGGCAAAGTTGAAGTACATCATATACATATATTCACACGTCAGTATCCGAATGTAATTAAGGAACTTCTAGCAAAAGACAGTCATTTAACAGGCATAGGCGTTGTATTGTCGAAATTCCTTCATTGTGAAGTTGCCGCGTATTTTCGTACATACGTTTTTTTTTTTTTGAAAATAGGAGGGATAAAGGAATAAGATTTATGGAATGAAAAACTCGCATTTGAGATATCGAATTTTCTACGTTTATTAGCTCTTGTGGGAAAAGCCTTGTGGCATAAAAACCCACGAAGTTGTGACAATAGCGTATTTGCGTATGTAAGTGTTTATAGAGCACGTTTGGTCCTCGCACCTTAACGTGTGATTGTTTGTATTTAATTTCTGGTTTGCGTGTTACTTTCGAGTGAGTGTTTGTGATGCCCTTTACCGAGGATTTGTCAGCTGTTGCTGTCCTCTTTTGGTAAGGAGTGCATAGTCAAAAGTCGGAGAATCTAGAACTACACGGCCGCTCACCTCGACTGAGAGTCGGAGAGTCTAGAACCGCATGGTTGTTCACCTCGACTATTGACCATCGTATATGTATATTCTGCTCAGTAGAGCCGTATGTGAGAGAGTCCGGAGCCATCCTCGCTCGGAGAAGGACCGTGATGAACTGAACCAAAATGTAGATTGCGCGCCCCCCTCCTCGCCCAAACGAGATTCGGAATTCTCGGTGATTCGAATCAATCGGGCGCGGCAGTTAGGAGATCGCAATAGTCCGAACAAAAATTATTCTTATTCACTAAACAGGCGTTGGCTCAGAACCAGTATTTTCGGCGTAAGAGTGCTTTTCTACTTTACTTTTCACCACCTTTGGTGGTAAACGAATAGTAATGGCTTCGGTTGAAAACCACTTTTTCGAATTTGAACGAATCTTCAAGTTTTCGAAACTCTATAAACTAAAAAATAGGTTTTCAGAAAAATATCGGGCATGAAGAATTGCTGTACCCGGTTTAGTTTGAACTTCCGGTTCTAACGGCTATGAATAAATTCTCAATGTTCAACCGACAAACCTATGCTTTTTCTTCTTCATTACTTTTTCTTAATGAACGATTATGTTTTTCCCAGTTTATATAGTTATTTTATTCTTTAATTTATTAATTTTTTTGGTTTTCAGAAATCTTCTATTTTAATTTTTCTTTCAAGACGTCTTTTTCATTTGGCTTCCAAGTCCTGTCAGTTCCAGATTTTTCACTCGGCTGTTTTTCAGATCACCGCAGAAGTTTGTCGGACAGACCGGTAGACTCTTCCCTTTTAACGGTGATGAAAAGTATCGCGAAAAAATCGTTATTCCGGCTTAATTCACTTTAAAGTAGACCAATAGTTTTCAGTCAAGGTGTATCCGCACATTTTAACGTGGAAAAGATAAGCTGTAGAAGCCCAATGAATCGATGGTTCGTTTTTATGTCAATTAAAAATAAACGATAGCATGATCAGCATTCTACACAGGATGTAAAGTTGAATGAGGATCAAACGAGTACCAATCGATTATAGAATAACGATGTATAGCATACCTTCATATAATACATCTATCTACGTATATACATTATATGTACATATATATATATATATATATATATATATATATATATATATATATATATATATATATATATATATATATATAGGTGTACAGCTGTTTGGTGACAGCCATAAATTATACATTTTTTCTATGAATTCGTCGATAGTTTTTGCCCAAGTTCTACTAGCTCACGTCCTCAAGTTGATAAAAGTTTTACGAGCAAGAAATTTCGAGGTACCTAAAGTCGCAAACAACACGAGGGTTCGGTGAAGACAGGTCGAAGTATTGTCGTGATTTCTTTAGTCCTTGGTATAGTGACCGAAAAACTCAAGGAAAAGTTTCTAGTCCTCCGGTTACAAAAAGGGAAAAACACTCGCAATCAATACAAAACTAATGTCTCTTATGCCTTCTAAGGTCGAGATTACTCGAAACATACAACACACTTGTTTCTCAATATTTATCAAGCTCTGCAAAAGGAAAAAAGAAATCTTGACTAACTGATTTCCGTGTGACGAAAGCACGTCGAAAATTTTTTTCAGTAGGGAATATTTCTTCTCGTAAGTTTTGGCCATAACCATATTCCTCAAAGTCTGATATGGATTTTTCATCTTGTTCTGTCACCTGGATTACTGGAACAAACGAGGATGACCCTAAGCCACAGGATTTAGGAATTTGGCGCTAAATTTAATCGACGATTATACGTCTGAATGAAAAACTCATCGTTTCTCATTTGCTTTTACCGTTCACCCACAAAAGTTCATTATCGTATCACGTGAACTAGTACGATGTTTTTTTTTCTCAGTTTAGACTTATTTCACCTACTAGGATGTAAACTATGAGCAAAATTAGCATGGAAGATTGTTAAGAAATTCTCAGACATGTACATAAATGAAGGAGCCAAACCTTGTCGGAACCCCCTTGTGTAAAAAATTAGCCCAATCGATACCTCCAGGAAACTTGAGATTCAAATATGGTGTGAGAATTCCTGGCGCTTAATGGAATTACTTTGTCTGTACAATATCCGGTGTGTCCATTATACCAACGTACGAACCAACCTATGCTACCGGATCATTGATCTTTGTATAATTTTTTCTAAGGTCATTCAATCTTAAACAGTAATAATATTTATTCAATACTATGAGAAATTAACGAACTTGGGTTAATGCGATACAACAACTGAGTTTTTCGATAATTCTCATATTGAGCACATTGTAACAATGAAGATAGGCACTAGGTATTGGAGAGAAAATATTTGGGAAATGCTGGTCATGTGTTGGGTTTCGTATCGTTCGTTCGCAACTAATATCTCAAACGGATCTCACTGTAAAGTCCCCGCAATAAACTGATTCTTCATATTCACTTACCTAGTATACATATCGAACGTGATAACTATAAAATGTTTAGTGTAGTAAATACAATACACACAATGTGAGTAGACGTTTACTAATACCATTCACGGTAAGGCGAACTAGAATATTGGCGGTGATCAGTCCTGGACTGAGGTTTAAATTATTATTCATTTGTCTTTTCATCTGGAAAATTGTGCTATACGCTGCACCGCAGACATTACCAATATATCAGTATTGTATCTTCACTGGGGCATATGCAGGGCTCAATAGCGCAGAAGTATGTAAATTTAGCGAAGAACAGGTTAGATGAATTTTCTATAATTCTGTTATGTCGACGACGAGCGAAAACTATGTTTACGATTTGTTTCAAACAGCTGTGGAACAGAATGAAATAGAAATGCGCATTGAAAACGTAAATTTTATTATTTAATTGAAAATTTATAAAAGTACGTCGACAAAGTTAAGCTTCCTCGCTCTACGCTCTGCTTTTCACATCGAATCTAAATCACAAGTGATTGCAATTTCGGGCCGCCGGTATCTATCGCCTCTATCCACAATGGCGTATGCCGGATATGCGACCGTTTAAACTTCATCCGGAAACGCCTGGGGTTGGAATTTGCGCTACCCTGGAGACAACAGGGTTTAACCTCGCTTAACATCAAATGACCTCTCGAGCAGGGACAATATAGCTGGGACCCTGAACCAAATTGCACCCGTTTTCTTGAGGGGGCTTTGGTTCTACGAGTGAAAACTTCCACAAGTTAATTCTACGTGCAACCGTTTCTCTAGTCAGTGTGCCTACTTACGGATTCGATTCTACATCCGACTGATCGACAAATTTGTCTATACAGATTGATTGTTTCTACATGAGGTAATTGAGCTTTACAATCTCAGTTATGGCATATTACAATTTTATGAAATCTGGATCATCCTATTTGGTTGGAAATACCTGCAGTTAGATGGTTTATTGGTTAAAGTAGTCAATTATCTGCTGCTGGCGGACACGCGGTTACCGCATTACAAATTACCCGGCGCGGACGCGTCTGTTTGAAATCGTCGACTGGTAGAATTGAATATACGAATTCCACTTACATCAGCAAAAAGGCACACGTGACAGGGTTAGATTATATTAGTCCGAAGTGAACACGAAGACAGAATCGAGTCAACGAGCCATTTCCTTCTAATGCAGGGCTCTGTTGGTTCTCGACACTGGGGTGGAATCCAGTTACTGGACATTCAAAGAACCACAAAAACCATACACCTATAAACACACCCTTGCGCACAAGCGAATAAAACTGACGCCACCATTTTCATAAAGTCGAAAACAGATGAAGTGTAGAATGGATTGTACACTGTGTATACGATCACCTGACAACGTTTTGCCGCCTATTAATCAAAATATCAAATTATATTTCTGAATTGAAAGAAAATTCTTAAGCGTAGGTCAGAAGTAAAAAAATTTCTGTACTCAATAAATTAACGTATAAAAAAGTCTACTTCAAATCGAATCAGATTGACGGATTCATATACCGTTCGTTCACGTCTCGTCGATATTTCTACAATCTGTCATCAACCAAGTTACAGTCTTAAATTCGCTCCGTTAACTTGGTGAGTTCATAATTTACGATTCGCTCTGTTTCGAGATCCTCGGTAAGGCATCGGGTCTACTGTCCACTGGTCGATATACCTAGAGCATCCATAAACTAATATCTACTCGCAATCAGCCATCTACGAAAAGTAAAAGAACGAAGGCCGTTGTCGCAGTCACAACATGACCTCATCTTGACTTGACACTTTCTCCCTTATCAAGTTTGGAGGAGGCAACCACCTCATGTCGTGTGGATAACTGACGTGAAACGCATAACGACGCTCTTCCCTCGAATTTATTCAAATCGCGAAAATTGAATTTTCCCATCCTTCTCCGTTGCCTGCAGAAGAATAGTTATGAAGCACGAAGGTGACACACCTTGAGACACTGTTGACGTAACTATCTGTACGAAACAAGATTCGAAAATTTTTACTGCTTTACCCGACTTCCCTTGGGTGACGGATTGTAGGTATGAGGGTGAGCGTAAGTCGAAGGATAATGAGCTGTACCCACTATACCCGAATGAAAGCAAAGCGGATGAGAGATATTCTGGTGAAACTGGTCGGTTCCACTTTATTGCCGCCTACTCCCGCGACTCTTTTATGCAAGGACCTTTCGTCTGGGACTTGCGGGGGCGGTAACCTCAACTATCCAGGTCCACCTGTTGACCGTATACTTCACAGCGACAATTATAAGCTTCCAGCTCGACTCGACTCGCCTCGACTTCCTCTAATATTCGCTATTCTCCGACTTGAAACGCGTACCGATGGAGTCGTTGCGCAAACGGCTACCAATTATGTGGGATTTCAGATTGCATTTTCCGCGGGATTTAACTGCCACTATTACGAAATCTCATTACTATGAACATTTTTTTTCTCTCTCTCTCTCTCTTTCTCTGTGCCTGTCTCTGTCATTATCCGTGGTAATTCCTGGGCACTCAAGACGCTCTATCCGCAATCGTGGTGTGTATATGTGTGTATGCGTCTGTATATGTATATCCACAGGCACATGGATGTATGTATAGTCAGTCACGTGCTCCTCCGCCTTTCTGCAATTACCAAAGCTGGGAAAGCATGATGCCCCGCAGGGAAAACTTCCCTCGTAAAAGTTTCACGTAGTACAGCAGCAATCGGTTTTCGACACGTATACCCCAGACAGCAGACGATATGTCGGGGACTCGGGATACCGCGTGCAACGCGATCAAGATGTATTACGCTCAAGTTCACCCTACCATTAATGCTCTGTGTATCACCTTCGATTATATCGTTACATTTGCAGCACGATGTTTTCTTTTCGATCGAGGAAAAATTTTGATCGATACGGCTTGTGCGTAAAACATTTGAACAGCAATGAGGAATGAAAACAAATGTTCATTTGCATTCCCGCTATCACAAATAATACAATCACTTAAGGGCGAATATTAAACGCAAAAGGAGAATGCTTACCCCTCATGTAAATGTAGGCAGTTCCCCGCATATTTCTCCTCGTGAGAACCACCAAGTTGAGGATATTCCCGATGATTCCCAAACAGCAAATTCCCGGCAGGATGATACCATAACTGATGCGCCTCAGAGATGCGGTTCGTGGATCTTCTTGCAACGATCCGTTCGCCGCCAGTGAGCACAAGTGTGAAACCGATTCAGTCGCGTTGACGTCATCGGTCATTTTGTTGGGATTACGTTTGCAACATTTTTAGAAAGAAATTTAGTGAATATCATTGAGATTATTTATCTCGGAATGCACGGTATACTTTAACCGTTTCTACGATCCTTTCGTAACATCGTTTCTCGAACGTTCGTCAATCAATTGATGTAATCGATACAGCCATACATAATTGTAAATTCTTGTCCACTTTACTCATAGTTCGTAGATTAAACCTATCACGCAAATCTCGGATTAAAAACCAAAGAACGGTTTCACTGCCCTCGGAATTTATCAAATCTTACCCGATACGGGTAAACTTCTTTATATAATTTAAACCTCTGCGAGCGCTATCTCGAAACTTGGCAGTTTTTCCTTCTTCGCTGCAACCTCAGCCTCGGAGCCGTGCCTCCTGCACCCGTCCCGTCTGGATTACCTGAAACAAGAAAGCATTCGTTGTCATTAATAATGTAGCATACGATTGACTGATTGCAACTCTACTTTCCATACTTTCGCGTGCGAAATGGTATGCTTGAAGTTCCAAACGTTCATTTGAATGAGCAGAGATACAGGCTTATGTAACAGGCACATTTATGTGAAAAAAAGTTCCCACCGCTTGGATCTTAAAGTAAGAGAAATCGGAATCAGTTGCTGCGATCGGGTTGAAATTATTTTAGAATTCTTCTTAATGATCGGGCAAGTTTGACGGATCAAAATTTTTTTCCAAATGAACGTCCGCACCCTCCGCCAAATTTAAAATCACTACTGAACGTATACCTACAGCAGAGTTTTGTTTCATTGTCGAGGCAATGGCAGAGTGCCGCGAAGTGAACAAATCCTAGTATTTTATACTTTAGAGTCTTTCTAGAGTGATAAAATCGTTTCAAATTATGAAAAACGATAATTACTTGCCAGGCTGCTTGCATGTATGATAATTGTGAAAAGTTGAAAAAATTCATGCAACAAATGAGGGATGATATGGGATTCAGATATGACTAGAGTCCCACAAAACTTAAAAATCAGTGAGAATCTATTCTAATTGACAATTTTTACAACTTGTTTCCCAAAGTTTGAAACGATTTTATCACTGTATAGAAAAAAAAGACCGTAAAATACCATTTCCTCACGTTGTCACACTTTGACCTCCCTTCAAGTTCAAGTATATGTACCGATCGCTTCCAGCTCGTGCTTTTGAAATACTTGAACTGCTTCGCTCACATTATACAAAACCCAAGCTTCAGTGACTGTTTATTAAACGAAACCCTTGGACTTCCCAAACATGTATATATAATATATATACTAGTAAAATAAAATATAGATGTATATTATATACAGCAATGAAACCTGTGTAATATTATATGCATTCAATTATTGGATGTTGAATATCAACAAAAGCAAGGCCAATACGGTACAATATAAGCATCTAATATGGGAATAAAGCATCCAAAGCACCTGCAGGTAGCAAAGTGTGTTTGCATTGTGTAGGCATATGCGTAATTTATACATAAGCGTTGAGTACACCGAATGTGAAAAACTTGCACCCTATTTTTGTGAAAAACTTGCCAAAGATTGATTATCGGATTGATCTGCGAGTTTCGGCGGGAATTTAATCCGTAATGAAACGATAGGATGCATCTTGAAAGAATGTGTAACGTTTTCCATCGGAATCCTTCGAGTAATCAATCAAGATCACTCATTCAATCCTGTCCTTGCCGTTCAAACATCGATACGGTGTGCATTGGAATAAACTCGATTAATTCAGTATTTAAACTTGTGTTATAGTTCCGCTCCGCTGATGACAAATTGATCTTAAAAATCCGGAATATGTTGGTGACGCCCGGGACTCGGCTGGGTTACATAATACAGATTAATGGATGTATCAACAAAAATTAGAAGCCACCCATCAGTATGCCTGCCAGGTAAAACCCTTTTAGGGTTATCAGTGAAGAGGCATGTCAGATTGACGTATGATGGAGGGATTTAAGTACCTATAGAGTTCCAATCGACTATAGTACGTCCAATCTTTGCCGTTTATTCGCATTGCACAATTTCTCGCCACTTTTTAGTGAGACCTGAAATATCATATCTCAATTTGCACTAAATCCATTGAGAAACCTTACAAGCCAGATACGGACTTCTTTCTCGCTCTCTCTTTCTCTCTCTATCCATCTGGGGATATCGCATCGCTATCGACCACCCTCTCTGTCCATCTGCGTCTATCTCTTCCTCGTTTCCAGTGTCGACACGTGGGTAGAATGGCTATATCCAAAGTATAAGTCTAGAGTCTATATGTATACCTCTGGAAGCAGATTTCCTCAAGCGTGGTTATGTAAACCGTGAGGGCACCAACGAAATTCATGATTCTATGCAATCAAACTTCATCCTGCATAGGTAAATCCTAGTTATACCTTGACTCCAGAATATGTTGAATCCGACCAAATATAAGCATGCCACCCTCTTCGAGAAATTTCTTCTATCCACCCCTTGACGCCACCGTCCATATTTTTCCTGTTTTGCGGGCTTTTCCTCTTTAATTTTGATTCGTTCTGCTATTTCCTGCGCTCTTTATGCAGTTCTCGCAATATCCCACGATCGTAACTGGACGTGGCTTCTCTTTGCCTTCGAGACATTTCCGTCTGTTACGTATCGGACGTTTCTCCCTGTGCTCGGTTAGCGCGTGACCTATTTACCGAATACTTATTCCATCTAGTTCGATCCCAGTTCCCGCGCAACATCCCGACGCACCAGCTCGACTTCCTGCGACCGGGACGAGTCACCGGGTGTAACACGATGAATCCAGGTCGCGTACGCAACTATTTGTCACAAGTATTTTATCTCGAAAGGAAGTAGGTACATATATTATACAGGGCAGCAAAGGCAGAGCCATAATGCTCTTGCTTGTTAAAACCGATGACAAAAACAAGAATTGAATTGCAGTAGAATAGCAAGGCCGGGTCTCGAGACAGATTGCTATACCGACTTTTTACCTACACTTAGCAAAGACTCAAACCTTTTTTCTAGGATTTTCGGCGTTGGGGGAATATCTATTTTAGTGATAAAACATTCTAGAACAAGGTTTGTGTCTTGGCTAAGTGTCGTTAAGATGTCGGTTTAGGAATCTGTGTCCAGAACCGGGGTTGCCGTTCTACTAATTGCAGGGACGAGCCGATATCGCTATACGCAGTTGTAAGATATTCCCATCGCAATCCCCGTCCTGATCTGATGCATCGTACAATTACACCTTTATACGCTGAAATTCGTCATTCCCGAAATTTTCCCGCACATAGGTAGGTATAACAGACCAGAGGCATAGAGATACCGAGATTCGAACGTTGGCGTATTCACACATGTTTACACCTGTAGAGACGACCACCCATAATATTCCATAGCTATATGTACTACATATTATATTACGTACGTAGATGTACGGAGAGAGAAATACATCCCGATCACGTATGGCGTACGTGCATTCGTCATCTGGTGATATTACTCTCTATCCTGCGAGCAGCCTTACAGCGGAAGGAGCGTTGCATGCCGTACAGTTTTCCTGCACGCGGAGTCTCTCTGGTATTCTGTGATGCTGCTTTATTATCTCCAGGTGTCCTAAGAATCCTGCTCTTATACATTTGGAGCCACGGAACCGAAGCCGAAGATTAATCGTTCGCACGGCGGTTGTTTCTTGACAATATCCAAAATACTTCATATCCAATTAATGTATATGGCTAGGGTGAAAGTGACGAAAAACAGAGCGAACTGCACCCATGCCAATATTCATACGCGAATGGAATACACGTAATAGAATAGATATTTATGTACATATGTAGGTATAATTGAAGAAGAAAGAAGAGACAAGTTTTTACCTTGCCTTCCCACTTTTTTGTGAACGCATAATATCGAACGTGACTAGGTAGTTCACGCGGTTTATAACCTCAACATTGAAATCTATCGCCCAACGTACGGACACCCGATGATATTTCTTCCCCCATCAGCCATCTTCGAAGATTGATTTACTAAGCCAGGGATCGGTGATGTTTTGAAATCACAAGATTATCCCTCCATTTCGAACCCTCTACCTTTTTGCTGCGTCCGCAATGGTTTTCGAAAGCATGTGAACGACAAGCAAAATGGATTGACAACAAATCATAGCAATGTACAAGGACCTGAATACGACGTATTCACCTAACGGTACAGCCTACAAAGCAATGTAAAAACAACCGCGTCATTTCATGGTATAGCCTGCGGGATTTGGATGTGAGACTGGAAAATTGCTTGCGTCAACAAAATTACTGCCCACGTAAAAACGGAGCATAATGAGAATGGAAAATATAAAACCTCTATTAAGTAATCAGAATTCTCACGATAAAGATGATTGATCAACATCGTATAGCAACGCATTTTGATTTCACTTTAGCTAACGATAAGCCGTGAAGCTTATGTACTCAGTCCGGGACCAATTTGGTTTACTCTTTTGAACTGTTCCTCTTTCATCTGTATGCTTTAACTGGAACAGTTCTCTTCGCCTACAATAATTGGGGGGGGGGGGGGGGGGGGGGGGTATTTAATTTTTTTTGCATTTTCTTCATTTGATTTTCTGAATGGACAACCTTTCAAGAATTTTGTGTCAAAATTTGAGATGAATGGGACCAAAACTAACGAAGATACAGCGGCTTAAACCAATGCTTTAGACATCATGGATGCTAAGAAGTTCCTTTATGGACCCAGCATCGAAAATTCAGTGTAAGGTAAGCCGACAAAACTCGCTTACGAACGTTTTATTCCAAATTTTTTAGTATTCAAAACTTTAAAGCGTTTTTCCCACAATTCACGTTTTCACAGTCGGTGCCCCTCATAACTTCAAAACTGCTGCACCGATCCTTTTAGAATTTTGAACACTATTTCTGTACATAATTTACGAGGTAACATTGGAGAGTTTTTTTCAAATTTGTTAATATATTTTATATTACAATAACAAATTAGCCGATTTTTTTCGCAAAACCGCGTTTGTTACTTCAAAGTGTTCCCAAAAAGTGAAAAATTGAAATTTCGAAAAAACCTCCCAGCGTTACCTGGGAAAAGCGATTATCTACCGAAAGAACTTTGATTTTTTGATTTCAGATGACCCAGCACCGAGTTATGAGAAGCACCGCAATTCTGCTTTTTTCCGAGACGCTTCCGAATAATTGCCGCCATTGCCATATTTTTTAATATTTCTTCATCAGAATTTTACACAATATTCTTCGAATGTTATACTTAAATGTACTATTGGTTTTAATAAATATATTCTAACTGTGTCATTAAAAAAAATGTACAAAAATGTAGCTTTTTTACCCAAATTAACGTTACCCCCCCCCCCTCCCCCCCCCCCCTAGTACTGGCTAGTTACAATGAAAGTTTTCCATTCATTTCGGAAAAATTCTTCCAAAAAATGGTCATAATTTAGTTATTCATTCGAAAACAAAAATACACAACCGTGTTGCTATTCAGCACACGTCAGCTTTGCGGGGGAGTGCCGCAACCCAACGAATCAATAATCTCGGATATGATGTTCTCAGGAATCAATGGTTCAACTCAGGAAATGATAATTAAATTCATGTACACTGTACATTCCCCTATCATCAGCTATTTCTATTTTCGTTGTGCCGTATTCGTGCGTTTTCTTTCCCCTTGCAGAGATGTACGAAAGCATGGAACATATCATTCGCGAATTAATTCCGTCGACATTTCACCGTAAGACTGAATACCATGAAAAGTGAGAGCAGTTTTTTCCCCTGGAAGTAGAGGGGCCAGTTTCTGTGGTCTCTATATACCGGAGGGATTGAGCAAATAGAAGCGATTCCTTTCCACACGCGATAGCGGAGAGGAGAATGACTATGGCTGACTGGCCTTTAGGTGTTGGAAAAATCGAGTACAACCTTGAATGCGGTACGATAACATTTTAGAACAATAAGCAACAAAGTTTACGCTCAACCAAAATTGTATGAGCTGCATGACCGCCGAGAACTAGAATAACGAGGCGAGGTATGCGACCCACTTTGGAGCTGAAACGCTGACATGGTCATGCAGTCGCTATCATCAATCTGTCACGTGTAGCTATAACAATGTCAAGTATAACCCGTGCCATTGGAACCCGTCATTGCCCCCTTCGGCAAGTAATTCTACTCGTAGCCGTCTCGATATATTATATTGTATGCCTGCAGCGTGAATTTGCAGTGCAGGTATACATATAGTTACAGCCGTTGAGATTTTACATAAGTGTCGCTAAATAATCTCCATTTATGGGCGACTCGACAGTTCTGATCCGAAGTATTCCCGGCATCTGATAAAAGTCCCGTACCTATATGATTGAGGTATTGAAACAACAAGTGGTCCAATCAGTCGTGCCCACGGGTATCGCGCCAAAATAATAGACAATAGTTGAAGCTAGACGTCATAGGTAGTATGCGATATCGGTCGGCGATTGGGGGAGGACGAGGAGGAGGTGCTCGACCATGGCTGGAGTTGCACGTCTGTTCCCAAGGATAACCCAGTATTCTTACAATTCGCGAGTGTGAGTGCGATTGATTCTCTGCAGTTATCAGATGCATGCGCAATTTCCGGTATGTCCGGTGCACAATTTCAACGAGGAACTTTATTACCGTTTCCCGATATTTCTTTACTCAAAGATTACAATTCAGATGACGACCAACCCTTTGCGGCACAGCGCTTCGTATCTGATGTACCTTTTTTGAATCGGTGATTTAAGATTTACGTTCAATTCTTTAGATATCGCTATCGTTTTTTTTTTTCTTTTTTTTTTATAATTTAAACAAAGTGTTGAAAATGTCTGTTTTTACAGAAGAAATGTTATTGTGGGAAGGTGATGGGGACTAGAAAAGTGGAACTCTGTAATCTTGGGTTTTGGGGTCGCTGAAAACGAATCAGACGTCAAAATTTGGAAATTCAATATACCGGATCCAATGTGGCCGACTGAAAATATGAAAACTGATCTGATTTGCTTGAAATTTTCACTCGGGGATTTTCGGGGTCGATGAAATCGAATTCGCATAAAAATTGTAATATTCAATATCCGGAGTGTCTTTTGTGCATTTTACACAAACTACTTGTATGAATTTCGCATGATGAAGGGATGCATTAAGATGACGGTTCGCATTGGCGAAATCGTATTTGGTAACCCGAAGAACCCTTGAGTATGAATTTACGAGCCGTTCCGATGACTTTCACATTTCAGTTCACTACATTAGATCCGCCATTTTGAATATTGAAAATTTCACAGATCTGAACCCATTTTTCAAATCAGCGACCTCGAGAATCCTCATACCCACAGTTTCGAAGGACTTGACTGCAAGGAAAAATGTATGCTGCAAACGGTTAAGAAAACTCAGAAATACACGAGGCAGCAGTGCAGCTCTGATAATACGGGCAACCCTATCGAGTCAAGCACTAACTCGTTGCTCTAGGCGCGAGTTTCGCCGCCGGCGACGGTGGCTGAAGCAACGCCGATACAGACTACTAGCGGGGTGATTCGTTTCTCCCCGTAATGGTGCCGGACACACCCAAATTTTGAGCTTCGTGATGCCCCGTTGGGGTGAAAAGGTTTATTACCTGTGAATTCCTATAAATATAATCTTCGAACAATGACAATAGACGACTCATTTTCCAGACGAGTGTTTATTTGTTTTTTACAAATTGTGTGCTATTCAAATTGGAAGGGAAACTTTGAAATTACGGACTTGATTATCGTTTTCGATTATTTTTACTGTTTATTCAAGTGATATAAACAAGTAAAAATTGGAATCGAATTGAAAATGTTCAACTTTCATTTCAATATCTTCAAAATGACATTTTTGACGGTTGAAACAGCTTCTCATCGCTTCTACAACAGCAGAATTTATCGCGAAAAAAATCATTGCAATTGCTCAAACTCTGCAAATTCTTAGTTGAATTACAGGTAAAAAGTTGATTACCAACAACGTAAAAGATTTTTTACATTCTTGCCACATGTCTGCGGATATACTCGTATATTACACGTAAAAAAGTTAGGTGTGCTTTCCCTTTCAGACGTACCAAGTATGTGGAAAGTTGGTTTATTTCGAACCACCCGACGCTGAAAACATGACACGTCCATTTCCGAGTGGGTATTCGTATGAGAAAAAAATAAGAAAAAAAAGCCCGGCCGAAAACGACCAATGCGTCGAAGTAATTTTATTTTCACGAATGGAATGGGAAATCGGTGTAGAAATAGTTCCAAGTTTTTCCATTCCTCGCATTTTCGATTTTCATTTTCTCCTCGGAAGCGAGAAACGATAGATAAAATTTGAAGGACCGTGAACGCGTGATATCCTTCCAACTTTCTAATAATTTATTGGTGCTGGATGCATCGTCGGTGCGATGCAGGATTTTGTGATATCAGTAGCGACTTTTCTGTAATCCAGATTGAAGCATAAATCAACATAAAGATGGGGTGAAACGAGACAGCCACCTTTCTCTAGCTTGTACAGCGGAGAGAAAAGTTGTTGCAGTGGAAAGTGGCTGGGGTGGAAGAGAAGTATAGGCAAATAAGGAAAAATGGAAAAAGCAAGTCGGAGAGAAAAGGAGAAGGAAAATCAGGCTTTCATAAATATTACAACCAGGAAGCGATAACGAGGCAGAATTTATATCCTGGGTGTTGCCTTCAGATTCATGAGACGTATATCTGATGACGACCCTTATACATAGTTATAAAATTTGCGAAAACAAAGACCCAGCGAGCACTTTTCGTTTTCCGAATTATAGATCTACACTCCAAGATATCCGCTTTGTTATTCGTCAAGAACTCGTACACGCCAAATTTCCACTAGCCTGAATTATCGGCGGAAATTGAAAATTTATTTTCCGTTTAGTTGCCCGAAGTCATCGTTGCTTTATGGCGTTAGATAATCACCACATTCCTATCATAGATAATTGAATTTTTCAATATTCCAATTTAACAAACACTGAGGACAACGTGTCACTTTACTTTCTTTGTATCATACCTCGTGGCATGTATTAATTAAGTGTAGTGATTGCAATACTTACTTAGAATACCCAAGCTGCGAGACTCCCTGGAGACGCTTAAAAAATACTATACGGTTAAGATTAATTTCACGAGTCTGAGATTGATCGAGTGCCGTGATTACGATTGTAATATGAGAAATTAGAATAAGAGCCCAATAATTATAATTAGACTTGCGATTAGTCATTGAAATGGAATCGAGGCGACTAGGCGTCTGGGCATCGAACTCATCGAATGGTGTGTAATAATACGTACAATAAGTATACCCATCTCGACTTGATTTTCATCGGGAAGTCCAGCTGTGTCCAGTTTCACAATTGGCCCAAATGATACGCACGTGGAAAGCTATAGTCACGCTGACAATATTTGTAACACTCGCTGCTCCCGGTGTAGCATTATCCTTCGAATTGATTAGACAATTGATTTTTTGCAAAGTTCGACAAGCTTCAGGTCCACAATAGAGGATTGTAAACGAAGTTTTCACTTATACGACACTTCCGTTTGAAAGTTTAAATCTGCAGTTGATCGATCTGAGATTGGTTGTATAAAAGTTATAGGCTCACTGCTTAAATTCCTTATCATACGTAAGGGTGTACGCGAAAACTTTTGTTTGACAATACTTTCGAAAGTAAAAATGCAAAGTCGGACGGCTTTGTTCTTGTCCGCCACGGTAAATTATATCACCCTCGTGGTAAACCTACCCCATCAGAAATCATACGTTCTCAATTCATCATCATATGTGCGACCACTATATCCGTGACCCGTGATACTCGACAATTGTAACGAGCTGCGTAAAAAGTGTAACAAATTTTAATGACAATACATAACAGCAGGATAATAATCGAATTTTGTGGCTATCGTTACCTTATCTCTGCAGGAGAACCCTCCGCAAACATTCTTCAAGTGATTCCAGTGATCTAATCATTCAGCTCGTGACCCCGAACGGCCAAAGCTATCCGCGATTTCAAATTATTCACACTTTTTTGGATGGGTTCGTACGATTTCATCAGTCACGGGAAAAAGATTTTGGAAACGGTGTCCAAGAGTTGGCTTGTAAAATGGGGTTGAGCAGCGAGACGGTTGAATATTCGTAATCGCGAATCCGGCTATTTTATAGGACGACTGGGACGGCGCGTAGATATTTAACAATTGATGCGACGAGGCGCGAATACTCGTTGAACGGTTAAAAAGGTGAAAAAAATTTCAGCGAGCCTTTATGCGAGATGGTTATATACCTCTCCTCCAGTTTTACCCGCAATAAGCTTTATAACAGAGGCTCTAAAATTTAACGAGCAATATTATAGTCTCAGGACCGCCAGCTGGATTCTGCTTTCTTCCCGTCGTATAGAAGTGCCGAAAGTTTCTCTAGTCTCGTGCAGGCAAGTCGTTTTCCGTCATTTATAACAGCGAGGGCTGAAAAGCTCGTCATAGCGTGATGCGATTTAATTTCTAGTTACTCTTAGGAGAGCAAAAACAACCCGTCGGCCTTTTACCAATTCGCGTTATCATAACCGGTGATCAAGACGACGGGGAGCGCCTGTCGAGGGCGTTGCGTCGCGACGCGTCGCGGCGCTAACTGAGCCGCCGTGCTTCCATTCTCCAGGTTGAACTTGATTCTCCACGGGGGACGCATGCGTTCCCCAAACGGCGCGATAGTTATACTACCCCCTTAAAATTCGTACATACCACAACGACGGCGAAAATTTTCTATTCAATTTCAACTAACAACGAGATCCTCGAACTCTTCGTAATTATAGCTAATAAGCTAATAAGCTATCTTCGTAATTATACCGGCCAAATTAATTTCTCATTTTTTTTTTTCTTCTTTTTGGCCTGCATGCGAATCATGCCGCTTTGCCGTAGAATAACCGATAATATATATATATAGCTGTAAAATGTGTAATACATGAGCCGTTAATTCGCTCGCTTTGCCGTTAGTCTAAGAACGTTGATCACGATTAGGTAGTCAGGGATGAAATATCTTGGATAAAGCTTGCACGATAAAGGTGTATGTAGGTACACAATATATATTCTTGTGTCGTTTGCAAAGTTCTCCGACTCCCGATATTCACGGACACAAGGTAAGATTATTAAATTTTGTTTAATTAATTTATGCCTCGTGCGAGACAAGCGTACAACATAAAACCTACCGACGAAGGCACCGGGCAGAGATTAAAGTATTACAATATTTTTCTCTTTGTATTACGGCGTGGAAACAACCAGTTTGAGTAAAAGTACCTAATCAACATTCGAGAAATTTGTTTTCTCGTTGAATTTTAAAAATAATATTGTCGGACGAAATGTTTGCCAAATTATGAGGAGGAAAAAAAATTTGTTCAGTACGTCTGATTTTAATTATGAATTATAAATTCGCTATTTAATTTTGTCTCTTCTTTTTTCTTTTTCGCCTGAATACGAATCGTGGGGTTTCGCCATCGAATAACGGATAATACGGCTATACAATGTGCAATACACAAGCCATTCACTCGCTCGCACCGCCATAAAGCGACAATTTGGTCGGGCTGAATTCAAGCAAAGGCCGTACATTCTTGCCTGACAAAAGCGATACTTATTTCACTTATTCAACACCCACTCGATAATTTATATAGGTTTTCCCCACTGTTGGGGATAAACAAAGAACGTATCTAAAAAGCTCAGACCTTGGAGTGAATCGCGGCAATACGTATAACTATGATGGTAAATACCTTATATATTCGCATGTATACTACATATGTGCGTGATATAAATTTTTAGGAGGTGAGAAACAAGTTCGCAGCAAAGTATATTATTAGGCATATTACTCATCTTTTATGATACGTATATATTTCAACACTAAATATCAACTCGTTATTGCAGCGTGTAACATAAGAGTCAACATTCCTGTAAGCAGTAATCAACAATTTATACGAAGAAGTCACGCCATTGCTGCGCCACAGGTGGCTGCAATCCCTCTACTGGTTACAATTCAAGTACACCCTCGAAAATCAAAACAATGACTAGATATAATTTGAAATTGACTCCATGGGTTCGAATACGTAGTATACATCTCGCTTAGTTCCACCTATATTACGCATATGTCACAAAAAAGAATGCGGTTAAAAAATGCTTTCAAACAAGACATAATCTCAAGAAAAGGGCAAATGTTTACCTCATCGCCATCAATTATGCCAAACAATTGAAGATAGATTTGACGTCGTTTTACCTATAGAGGATACCGATTCCACAGCTTCAACTTTATTATTACTATTAATTTTTTTCTTTTTTAAGGCATTCACTGACAAATTTTACGTAACGTTCCGGTGATTTGTTATTTCTTGCTGCTCGATAATACACAGTGCAGAATACGAGTTTTATGTACACTCCTGAAATTTTCGCAGTGATCAAGTTTTTGGAGAGTTTGATTTTTAACGTTAATTGATATCGATATTCTTTTCCTCAACGCGGTTCCAACTTACTGAAATACGTGGTACACAATGTTGCAAAAGGAATTTACGGAGATGGGAAACAAACAAATTTAATCCGTCGGCTCAACTTTGAATTTCACTCCCTTGATTGCCCCAGACAAGAAAAAGAAAGAAACCAAATGTCGCGACGGATTTTTCAATCGCTTGGAATAATATTATTGGCACGCACATGAATAGCTTGCACACCACTTCCCAAGGTGAATTCTGACCGATTCAAGGCATTGGTGTCGTCTGCTACCATCTATTTGATCTGAACGGCAGACGCCACGGGTGACTTTGAATCGGTTAAAATTCACCTCAGGAGGAGTACCAGGAACTTCATCCGTATATATTTTTAAACCCGTCGAAAATGTACACTATTAGAAAAGCTTGATTACGAATATCGAAAAACACTTCTTCTAGGTATACATAGTTTTTTTTTACAAAATTTTGTTCGATATTCGACTCATTCTAACGAAGCTTTCTTCGATTTCGATTCGACCCATCTACGAATGGATTGTTTTTGAATCCCCACGTCCACAACTAACAGTGACTCCTTTTGACAGCCCCATTAAGCCACCGTGTATCGACAATTTGGTAGCACCTGCAAGCCTTTGAGCCCCACATTCCTCTTGAGAAACATCCCCGTTCCCGGAAAATCCCCATTATGGCCTGACTTCGGATGGTCTCTCCCGCTCTATTAGTTGTCTTGTCTCGAAAGCAATTTGCTTGGTTAAATTGCCAACTTGGATGTGCCTGGCAAGCCAATTCCATGATCTGTCTTGGCCAATATAATTGACTTGCAATTAAGTTTTAGGGCCATCAATGAGAATGGCGTTGATCATCCCTCGATTATCATTCGAGAATGCGGGGGGGGGGGGGGGGCGATGGTTATTTCTTACAATTGAAAATCCTAACTAACATTGGCCCACACGTGTTTGACCTGATAGGTCTTCCCGATCTTCCCTAAAAACTCTTTTTAGTTGGGTGAAGTAAATTTGTTCGAAGACATTTGAAGTCACCTACCTGATGGTTGTTGTTACTTCTCGTTCTTTGTATCATTATCAGACTCTGTAACGGCATCACTTTGTGCAAGTAAATACCCTGTGAACAGGGGAAAATTAATAGAGTTCATACGTTGTATCAATTTATACAAATTGGGATTAATTTGATAAGCCGAGGAGTGGAAAAAAACAAAAAAGTTGATAACGCACGAAAGCTGGATAGAAATGATATTTACGAGTAGATTGTGTTCAAATTAGTAATCTTCATAATATATTGTTGTCAATTACTATTGGTACTTTTTCCAATTGAAATGTTATTGTCAGCAGTTAAAATTACTATTATTACACTCTTTACTGGTCATTATTTTTAGTATTTCATATTGGTAAACTCATTGCAATCTACTAAACTATTATTATTCGAGGAAATATTGTCTCAGTGCTAAGATTTTCAAATATACTACTGTAGTATTAATTAAACGATTATTTCCATTATTTTTTTTTTCTTGTGAATTTCAAACATTTTTGTATAGTTGTATCAATTGCTCCAGGGAAGAGCCACGAACCTATCTTTACACCACTGAGATGAAATTGGCTACTTGGCCACTTTTCACGCACGTGTGGTGAAAAAATATATAAATTGTATTAATTTCCTGCTTAAATACATATTGCCATTCATTGATCAATGTGAATTGATAATATGCCTTCGAAAAGGGGAAAAAAAGGAAAAATCTATTCATGTGTTCACAAAAAGAATGGCGTACACGAAGGGCGAGGGGTTGTTTCCCGCTCTTGGTACACAAAATACTATTTTTAAATGATTTCAACTGGTTATAATTAGTCAATTCTCAACAGCTATGGTCGCATTTCAAGCCGCGGCATCAGCACTTAGCATATCTCTCGCGATTTGTCGCAGTTTTTCACGTCGGATCTTCCCAGTCGGGGACTTCGGCATATGCTCAAGGAACTTGACACCTCCGCGAAGTCGTTTGTAATCTGAAAGCTTGGTGGCCACGAGGTCAACTAATTCCGCTCCAATAACCTAAAACGTGTCAATTAAATTGCGACGAATCAATCTGATGCACGATTATGGATCGACCCGTAGGTTGAAGCTCGGGCGGCGAAAGGTATATTATATATTCGAGAATCCTCAGAATTATGTAAACAATCACCTCGTTGCTGATGTTAAAGGAGTCCGCTGTCGTAACGACAAAGGCCATCAGAAGGTCGTCGGCACCAGGACGAGGCTGGCCCACGACGGCCACTTCCTTGACTCTGGGATGAGTCAACAGTAAACTCTCGATTTCGGATGGATATATGTGATGATCATGATACTTGACCAACTCCTTCATTCTGTCGATCACAAAAATATTCCCATTTTCGTCGTAATATCCGATATCTCCGGAGTGGATCCATCCTTGAATACAGAAGAAATCAACATATCGAAATTGAACGACCGTGCGAAGTACAATATTACGAAAGGTTTGCAGTCTGACCAACCTTCCTCGTCAATGAGCTTAGCTGTGTCTTCGAGATTTTTGTAATAAGAATGCATCATAAAGTCAGTCCTCAGCAGTAATTCACCCTTTTTTCTGGCCCCTAATACGCGCCCTGAATCCGTATCGATCACCTTCAGCTGGGCATTATAAAGAATTTTACCGCATGAACCATCAAGCCTTGAGTTAATCGGCTGAATTGCGAAGTAACCACCAAGCTCCGTCATTCCGTAAGCCCCGATGATCTGGGCCTTGGGCAAGTACTTGGATAGGGCTTCGTACGATGTTGCGGATAACGGCGCCCCGCCATATATGATTCGATTTAGGGATGAAAGATCGTGTGTATCCAACGCGTCGGATTTCACTAACTTGTTGATCATACTCGGAGACATGAAAACCCAGTTAACCTGGAAACCATAGTATACTGTGTTACGTAAGTGCGGAAAGAGGATGACTCACGCTATTTTACCCAACTCCTATTGTAAAGGAAAGTTTGATTTGAGAAGAAAACAGATGTAATATATCAATTTGGCAGAAGTATATCAAGAGCAATCAAGGGGCACAAAAGCACAGACCCGGTTCCAAGAAACCTAACCTAACCTGCGCACACACAAAATTTATGTTGAACATAATCCAATTACGTCACTGATGGCGCGTAAGGTCTGTACATAAAATGAGGCTATCGGAAAGTGCGCATGCGTTAAGAACGCACTGGTCCAGGAAATTGAGAATATTAGTTGAGCGCATGCGCGAGCCTCGTTTATAGCACTGTTCAGAAATGGGGCATTTTACGCATGCTCCGCAGGTTTTGCAAATCTCACTTTCCAAACGCATGTCAGAACAAATTGTTATACCGCCGACTCCGCTGTTAGACATGCAAAAAATACTTATCGTTAAACTACTAAGGCTCATGATTTACTTTGTATTTTTCCATCAGGGCACAAGCTGAGTGCTCTTCGAAGGCCTTTACTATGAGTCTAGGAATGCCCAAGCTCAGACTCATGAATATAAAGTGTATCGTAGTGATCCAATCAAATATTCCAAAGTGCAGGCAAATTTGCCCGGTCATACCGAACTGTTCTGATGTTGTGCACGCTTGCATCAGGAGAGATGCGTGGCTTATCCCGGCACCTTTTGACAAACCAGTTGTACCGGAGGAAAACATTATCGAAGCAATTTCCCTCGATGACTCGATCGGGGTACACTCAAAATTTTTGACTTGGTCAGCACTTGATTCTGCAATTACGCTCTCGAAGTCGAGGAAATCAGTAGATTTGCCAAAAACAATTATTTTTGGATCAATATTTGCTGTTTTAGCGGCCGCGGTAACAGCTGTGACTGCATTCTCACTGACAAATATCATTTTTGGTCTAAGGATGGTAAACCGGTGGTGAAGGTCCGCTGCAACAATAATTCCATCTCTTTAATAACCATTATACACTGAGTTTTCGTAGGGCCGAGGAGGGTCACTAATACACTCTGATGTTTTACGCAGTCAGCCACGAAACTCGAAAATTCACGGCATATTCAGTTCAAAGAGTAGCGTAATGAACCATTTTAGGTATTATCTTAAATAAATTGATCTAACGATCAACCAGCAACACCAATAATATCATCTGTAAATCAATCACCTATTTCCAGCGAAGCATTTGAAAGACTAAAGGTAGCTCCGAGGTACAATGACGCAAAGTAGGACAACACAGCGTCCAAATGATGTTCGCTACAGATTGCGACGACATCCCGTGGAAGTAGGCCCTGTGACCTCATCCACAGAGCGCACCTAACGCTTCGTTCTCTTACCTCTTTACATGTGTATAATTCACCGCTGGCGGTATCAATCTGAAATAACAGGATAAAATCACTATGTTTACTACGCTTAAATTAAATGTAACTGTAATAAACTAAACTAGTCACAGCTTTAACTTTTCGTTCTATGTATATATATTTTGCAAGTCCGCTTTACCTGACTCGCCGCATCTGGATTACTTTCCAATTTATCCAGTATAAACTTTCCGACACTGTTGTAATTGACGTTAAAACGGACCTCGTCACCTTTCAATACGTTGTTTTCGATTCTGCATCCAGCACCATTCTAAAAACAAAACTTATATCCATGAATATACATCCATGAATATGACGCAGCCATACTTGTACCAACACTTGTACTTACTTCTACCTTCGTATTTTCAAAAAAGTTTTGGCGGTTCATTTTCGTATTTAACATACGATACAGATTATTATAGCAAATCGAACAACCCGTCAACGTATGTTTCAATGACGAATAGATAGAGCGTTCGGAGAGTAGAAACCCAACTGCAGTCAACGTGAAACTTGTTACCAGAAGGAAATGTGCATTACATGTGTTTTTAAAACCTAAACCACTTAATAGTGGGATGAGTGAGGACATCTTTTGATAACGAATCAGGGCGCCCAGCTGATGGAGGGGGACGAGATATGGATAGTATAGCAGTTGGAAAAAAACACCGAAAAACCTAATTTGTTCATGTCATCTAATGCTGTTTGTTATGTATTGAAGATACGCTTGAACCAATTTTCAGTAGTGTACTGGTAGTATTGCCCAATGCAGTATTGTCAAGTCATTCGGTTGTAATCACTGGAATATTCTAAACGAATCTTTTACTGATATAATAATCCACTGTCATATTGGACAACGCGGTTACACCCGTGTTGTTGAACATCAGTTACACAATCTGTAGATTAAATATTTTGAAAAACAATATTTCTCAACCCACATATTATACTGCAGTTGATATACCTTACCTCAATCATTTACAAAATATAACACAATCGTATTTAAATTTTGAGCTACTTATACGAACAATAAGAACACTTGCGCAGCGACGACTTACTGGAACAAACTTCGGTCGAATAATCTTAAATAATAAATACGAAAAAAAATTCAATATCCGAATGCAAAGCTTGCTATCTCGCTTCCTACTCTCAAAGATTCGCATCATATTTTATTAAAAGGTTCCGTTAACAATGAAATTCGAAAGGAATTTTTATCAATTTACGCGATAACAGCGAGCGAAGCGAAAAATTTATGTACTTTTGTTCACAAACATTTCTTGAAATACGGTCACGCTTCTCAACTATTTTTACCTCTATCTCTTTTTATTTTTTTCTCTTCCACTTGAAATTTACATTCATAACAACTTGAGCATAACTATAATTATAGTAAATGAGTCGTCACATGTATACAGTGTAGGTAAGTACGCGCGAACCTCACAATCAGTGGGACAATCGGACATTTCCTGAAAGAATTTTAATATAGTGGACAAACAAAAACATCAAAGGAAAAAATCTGGAAAAAATACCGGAAGACATTTTTGCCGTGTATTAAGTTTGTGTAAGAATTGGCATTCGGATTTTCATGGTAAATTAATAGAAAATATTTCTTCAATATAAAGTAGATACATTTTTTTTTATAAACTTGGAAATGTGTCAGCGACCATGTGGAACCAATAAACTAGGCAGTTGTTACAAAAAACGAAGTATAAGAAATAAAAAGCTGCAAAAAAAAGGTGGGACGCTGAGCGTCCCAGCGTTAATTACAGGGTCAAGGTAATAAGGGCTGATTTCTTGCCGTCAGATGCCGTCAGAACGACCTCGGCACAACATATCGAGCATTGAATTCAGAAATGCCAAACCAAACTAGCTCTACTCCACGCAGCGCTTCCGCCTTGACGACCGCTGCAGAGGCAGTTAGTTTCAGGTTTACACATGAGTATGTCCACATAGACAGGTAGAGTCGAAACGACGATAATTACTAGCTATTTCTGCTGGGATGCTTGTCAGCTGACTGCTTCGTCAGTTTCCATTCGAATTGCAGCCCGCTGTTGCGCGCTGCTGATCACTGCCTGGCTGTTCACGACCATCAGGGACGTATTCATGGTGCGTGTGCTTGAGAGCAAAGTCTGAACCGAAGTGAGCTTCAGCCTTCCGGGCTCAGGTGCCGTAATGCCGTTTGGACCGCCCCCGCTTAACTCATGAATTTCAATTATTGCAAGAACCATTGATTTTCACATATGAGACTTTCTTTTACGAAACGGACAGATTTGGATAAAAATTGACCGACACATTTTTGATTTGGCTGAATTTTATTTACGGGTTCTATATCGAAAAAAAAAGAGATAGGTATTTGAGGATTTTTTTTCTTCACATGTTATGGAAAACAGAAGGGATCGAAAATTTGAGAATCTGGTGATTTTCGGCTTGTAGACTCAATTTCAAAAATTCATAACTCCGGTTCTATTTGAGCTAGAAGTTTCTTCTTTTTTCCATTTTAATGCTGAAAGAATGGATTTTGATAAAAAAAAAAAAGTAGTTTCATTGAAAATTATTAACAAATTCATATTGTTATAAGCAATTAAAATTTATAAATCGATTTTTAACAATTGCCCCCACCACGTAGTGAGTTCTTAGTATAGCCGTCATATTCTACGTCAAATTTCCTGTCAAAAACGTAGTTTTTATTGATGGAAAAATTATTATTACTCTTGGAAAAAAATTTATTTATCTAGCGCGGCACGTCACATCGGCGCGCGGGTTCCATTGCACGCCTCGTATCGTTTTTCTCTGTAATGTAATTTACAGAGAAAATAAATGGTTATTCATATTTTTAATTGAATAATATTATTCATCAGCAAATAAGACTTTATAAAAAATTGAACGAAAAATTATATAAAGTAAAACATATTATTGTGGCAAATGAAAAATTAATTTATTAAGATTTCAATACATTATTATCAGTTGATAAGTACCTCGTTCTGCATTACATCGTACAATATTTACATTAAAATTATAATTTTCAATGAAAATGTTTTTTTTTATCAAAATTCATTATTTCAGCTTTAAAATGAAAGGAAGGAAAACCTTCCAGCTCAAATAGAACCGGAGTTATGAATTTTTCAAAATGAGTCTACAAGCCGAAAATCAGCAGATTATCAAATTTTCCATCCCCTCTGTTTTCCAAAATATGTGAAGGACAAAAAAATCCTTAAATGCGTATCTCTTTTTTTTCGATATAGAACCCGTAAAAACAATTCAGACAAATCAAAAATGTGTCGGTCAGAAAGGTGTTCGGTTTGTAAAAAAAAGTCCCAATTGGTCAGTTTAATTTTGCCTACTCTTCGTCAGCTGTGTGCTAGATTGCAATATTTACTGTATCGAGTTTTAGTAATTTGGGGTGGCTGAATGCACGATATAATCGCCGTCCTACTGGAATTGCCATTTTGCAATGGGTCACCTGGTGGAAAAAAATCATACTAATGCAACCAGTTGACAGCTGACCTTTGACTATCCTTTTTCGCGTGCGGATGGTAGAACAGGTAGGTATATTATTGATTACGTTTAATTAATTTATGTGACATGAGTAATTTGAAAGCCCAAGAATTACCATTTGCCTCCATTAAAATAAAGAACTTAGGTTATGTGGTGATAAAATGGCGCCGACAACCAGTAAATCCAAACTCGACCGTATAAGCTTAGCTCCCGACGATTCACCTTTGAGCCGATATAAGTATCATTCTAAGAACGGTTAGGTGTATGTGTATACCATCCGAGGACACTTGTATTATATCTACTCGACATAATATTGCTCGAATTTCACAAACTTTCTCCGAGAATATTAGATTATAAGAATAAAATTTGTGGCTTGAAACGACAAGGACGAGATCTCCACAGATATCGTTTCTAGATTTCACAGACGCCTAGGCACCGCCGGGCTCTCCAGATTCAAAAAAGATCCTCAACATCAAGGTCACTGATTCACGATTTTTCCAGCCGGCTTTCCAAATCCAACTTATCACTTCACGTGCATATGTATGTACGCGTGGGTGTGCGCCTCCGGAGATGAACACAATAAGTTGTCATCAATTTTACACCCACCATACACTACACGAATTTTAGAAGAGACTTGCGGCTGTAATTATTGGAACAATTAGTTACCGGGTGAAAGGTGAAAATGATGACAATACATTAAATGAAGTTTTGATGATATTTTATATCGTAATACTTCTGATCTACCGCAAATTGCAGATGTCGGAATTCTCATAGCGCGTACTCCCTTCAAAGAATCTATAATTTTCAGAAAATTCTATAGGAAATCGTTGAAGAGTCTAATAAAGAATGCAATGAATATATGAATATGCATAAATTTGAAAATTGGTAAAAAAAACCGTTTCAAACTTTACGAATCATGGCATCCGTGCCATTAAAATTTGAAATTTTATGCCAGTGATTGAGTATAGTGTGATCGAGTATTACGTACAAATTTCTACTACCGAAATATACGTTCGTATTATTGGTAAGGATAGGCAGTTTATCACTCTCGCACGTTCGACGCTAAGTGTCACCGGATTTGCGTTAGCGAGACTCGCGGAAACCGTGATAAAAGCCGAATCGGTATAAGGGCGGCAACTCCGTAAGGGTTGAAACCCTCTTGTCAGCTCCCAAAACCTACTTCTCGTTCTGCCTTCAGAGGAAAGGTTATATGCTAACGATGAGTAATGAGAATCGTTAAGTTTCTTCACGTCATGCGATGCCCGCGTATTGTGCAATTCATCGTAGATCCTTCAAAACGCTTTTTCTTCGTCTTTTCCCAAGTGGCTGTTCAAAACTCCCTTCACGTAGTTCAACAAGATATCTTGGATCTATACCAACCCATTATCGGAAATTACGAACGATTCACAAACCTTTCGACTATTTCAAGCTATCGTAAAAATGTATCTTTTCAATTGGTAAAATTGTAGTAATTTTGGCTGAAGGCATACCTATCCGGACGGCGACTGCTCTGATTTCGAAATTACGATCTCTTCAAACCTTTTCGTACACGATCTGTGTACTTTAAAATCAACTCTATATTTTAAGGTTTCATTCTCAAGACAGCTATTCTAGAATTTCATTCTAAATGCCTTTCAAACAGCATGCATGAATTATATTCAACTTATTGAAAATACAGAGGTATCCCAATCTGTGAAGAGTGTAACGGCGGTTATACGCACACGAAAAGCTTATGGGTTACTGGTTGAAATTTCAAGAAAAACGCACGTTCTTGACGCGAAAAGAGAAAAGAACACAACGTTAGTTAACAGATGTAACGAATTACCATTATCTCCTTTGCCTGTCACCACTGAAATTCATTTTTGATTTCGATTATGCACCATTACAAGTAGATCAATAACAATTTCAACGCATTAAATTCGGGCAGAAATATGCAGATCAATGTCACAGAAGTAACACAATGAATGAAAAAATAACGCAGCACTTCATTTCCACAGCATGCGAAACTCGTATATATATATAGTCTGTATTAGTATACAGTAGAAGAGTCTGTATTTCCTATAACGTTTCAATCAGTGAATATAAAGACAGTCAGAAGGAAATTGGCTGGCTTAACAAGATCTGTGATACTACACGTAAAAATATCATTATTTCTTTCAGGCATGAGTTGTTGATAAACTCTGTGTATCCTATTCGACGATCGTGAAATAGATCGTTCATCGCACCTTTCACGAAATAGCCCTTTCTTTTACTGCATGAATGTGCAGCAAATCACGAAACTAGAGAGGCTGAGATTCTCGATGTGAAATATAGGAAGCAAAGATTCATAGTTTTCTTGAATCAGAAACTCGAAAAAATTTCAATTTAGCTTAATAAATTGGACCTTCTCCGTGGCACATTATACACACGGTATCCCTACACATAGGGAAGGCATTGGTTATTAGATTTGTCTGCAGTCGCAGAAGTTTAAATTTACTAACTTTTCTAGCAAAGAATTGCGACTTGTTATAGCTTACAGCCACGCGTACGTATGCACCCGCAGTCAACATACATCCTGGTACCCACCTTGTCGGGTGGGTACCAGCACTTGGAGAAAAATTATTGAACGCTGCCGCTAACATATTTCAATTCTGTACTACCCAATTTCCAAGAAAACGAAAGAAGTTAAACTACCGCGAAACTAGGAGTACCTATAACGTACAGAGTCTAATATAATATTGGCCAGCAGTGCGCTGACGCAGCCAATTTTATCTGAAACCTACATAAGCGGCTCTCCTCCACACAAGGGCCGGGGAACGATGGCTGTTTCTCTGACAAAAAAAAACAACAAAAAAAAAACTGAAAACCCACTCGAAATCCGTGAATTTACTTTCATCTTTCCTGCCGAGAATTTAGCGTTGTACATAGTAATAAAAAATTGTTATGAATGGTCTTTGTAGTTTATAATCCGACGTATAGTACACCTGTAAATCGGCTGTACTTGTCTCGAGACAGTGCGATAATTTAGCGTCATTTCGTACGAAGCAAGTTATAGGCAGAAATCGTGAAGAGCCAGCTTAACCCATTTGCTTTTTTCTACACTATAGTGTATAATCCTGATTTTCGTTTTGTTACGATTATCTCAAAATATAGTGCATCATATATGAAATATAAGGGTCAAATTTTCTGACAAATCGATTGCCGCTATTTATCTTGTAGAATTATTGTCACACTGCGAGAAAAACACTAATTTTGAAGAAAAGAAAACTCAATTTCTGAAACATGACCAAAACATCTCAAAATCGTCCAAAAAGTGTTTCGGTACTAAATAAAGGCATTTTGAGTTAATGTTTTCATTCTAGAGTGAACGGGTCAACATTAAAAAAAACAGGAACCAGGCGATAGTCATTATCATTATTTTTAATGCATTTACTCTCTTAATTCTCTTTATTTCTATTATTTTGTTATAACATACTGCTTTTCACTTATATTTATTTCGTAAATCTAAATGCATAGACGGCGGTTAGTTTATTAAAATTTACATTCACCAGACTTTGTTTCCTTATCAGTCAAAGCTGGTGAATTACTCGAAGAGAATCAGTTAATTTTGAGTAACGGTGATACGAAAATAAAAGTGTACGGCATTGAGCATTCCGTGTCCGACGACCAACATTTAAGGATCCCGAGTCTGATGGACAGCCACGGCGTTTGCCCTAGTCTGCAGATAGGAAACCTCTGACGATAAAAAAAAGAGATTAGGCGCGACGGGCTCACGGTGGCTGAGCCATCCTAATCTGTAAAAGTGAACGGCAGGATCCTGCCCGAGTCCGTAATCCAAGCTTTAGATAGTTAACCAGGATTTTTTGGCTAGACACTACCTAAACCATTTCTTGCCAATTAACAGAGCGGTTCCTTTTAAATTCATTTAAATGATCTAATTTTGTTTCACACTCATGTGAAATGTTTGTAATAATTTGTTTAGTTCCAGCTACTGATATCTATACTGAACTCCATAAAGGTGTTCTAGTTCTGTATCATGAACTGCTTTCCTGTAGCGTCAGTGATGTTATCCACTGTCGGTAAATAGTGTAAATATAGATCAATTACCGACATTCCCTCGAAAATCATTTCTAAAAATCATTTTGTATCAGGGAAATCATCAGGGGGGGGCTACTAAATTGGATGTGGAGAATCTAAGATCTGTGGCCTGTCTCAAGCTCTTCTATGTACCGACTGGTGACGACTACGCTTAATAACTGAATAGGAAAAAGTTTTTGCATTAGATGATGTACTCCCTCTAAAAAAACTTCAATAGGGTAAAAAAAATTGGAAACCCGTCCGTATGAGTATAATGAGTAGAATAACTGTTGCTAAATAGCTAGAAATTTTACATTTGAGGATAAGCCCTATGGGTCATAAAGGGTACTATGGGTACGATAGAGGCTTGTAGCCGTTCTTTGGTAAAGTTAAAACATTACCGCTGTAAAAATTTAAAAAAAACTAATAGGATACATAAAATAAATTAATAGGAATGGGTCAATCCAGATGACAGCGTATCATTCCGAGGAATGGTCCTGTATCGAACGAGATTTCATTATCTCCTTCATAGTCATCTTCGTCACCAAACTAACTTCTCCTTGTTCTTACTTTCATTACTTTCACAGCACGTCACTTCCTCTCTTTTTGCATGAGGAGTAGCGAAAATCCGTGAAACACGGGTTACGTATTATGATATACGTCGTGTGA
The DNA here is from genome assembly GCF_021155765.1 of Diprion similis. NCBI lineage: Eukaryota > Metazoa > Arthropoda > Insecta > Hymenoptera > Diprionidae > Diprion > Diprion similis. The sequence continues at coordinate 267,615 of NC_060107.1, forward strand.
AAATTCAATTTTATTATTTTACCTCGCATGGAAGCTCACGTGGTATCACAAATCAGAATGATACATTGTATACCTCTGAAGATCTTTCAGCGCCAGGAGAAATCAAATTACCGTTATTGTTTTAGAGAATTCTTATCACCAATGAATTGTATGTCTGTTGCCGCTGCTACCAGAGAGTCCAAATAACTAGGCTCCAAATTATAAGACATTAGAATCATAGTTATATACTTTGACGCTCGGTCTGTGCCCAATAGAAACCTCAATCGCGGCTCGGAAATGCTCAACCTGCGATAAAATTAAAAACTAATGAACTGTCATATAAAAAAGTTAATATGTGACACGATAAATAGGATTATTCCATCTGCTACTCACAGTTTTATGAAAACGAGGCCAAGAAGGTTCCATTCCGCAGGCTTAGGGATAACATTGCTAGCAGATAACGAAAAAGTGTTTACAAGAGCTTTCACCGTTTTTCCACATCCGTTCGTGCTGATACATCCATCAACGGCAAACTCGCCTCCAGCCAAGGTTCGCACCATTTCTGGTAACCTAAAATATTATACAAGCGATAATATCGGTTTTTAGTTTAGAATATCTAGTCTCAACCATAGCAGAACCATCATTACACTTTATCAAGTTTCTCCAAAATTATACGTCGTCTAAGTGTTTTAGGCTCACGCTCTCCAAGCATTGGCAAGAATGTACTGGGATCACCTTCCTCTTGAGAACTTGCATCACCCGATGGTGGTTTTGTCGCATTTATCACAGTTTGGCCTTGGTAAAATGCTCGTACCTACGAGAAATAGACTACTAGTAGGTTCCTAATGGTAGATAATTTGTTGCGGACAGATGACCCTAGATCCAACCCCGTTATACCTTGACCTCTAATTGGGCGCTTGCTTCCTTCAGCACACTGTAATCTGGTAGTGGTTTTAGATCGCGTTTACTATCTTCGTCGTCAGTGTCTTCATCCACTTGGCACGAATTAATCTTGTGGCATAGTTGAACATACTTCTTTTGGAAATTACTGTCCCCCGTATACTTCGTAATTTCATTTATTTTTCGCTGCTTCAATCCGACATCTCCCGACAAAAGAGCCAAGGAATCCAAAGTAAGCCACTCTTGTAAATAATGTTTGATACGTTCAACAAACCAGCTTGAATCCAACTTATGTTTCCGTGAATCTTGTCTGCCGTGTACTTTATGCGTCTTGCCTTCTTTTGCATTTACTTTAGAAATATTATTTATACTTGATCGCACATCTTGTTGAACCGCCGAAGTACCAGATTTATCACTTTGGCGTGCCACTGATTCTGTTGGATTTTGAAGGATGGCTATTCCCTCGGCACTTGCATCCTCTTCAACGATTTCGGTGTCTAATATATTTATAGAATTAGCAGCCACATTATTTATAGTATTTGCAACCACATTATCACTCTCTGTTGATGGCAATTTTTCAGACACGATACTATCATCAGTTTGAAGTATTTCGCATGAATCAACAGAGATGTTTTCTCTTCCCAGGTCAACTTCGTCGCCAGGAGTACTTTTTTTAATTAATCCAGTAGGAGGGAGTAGCTGGAAGCAGGGCGTTTCTTTCGGATTCCTCAGCCACAGTGGGCTGGTGAGCATTTGTTCAAGAATGTAATTTGTTGCTCCATAACACCTATTACTACAGAAATTTTTTCTGCGGCTTACATCGTAGACTTTATTACTGCGAGTCGATATGTGATATTTTTGATTTATATTCAATATCAATGGATTGTCGCACAGAGCATAACCACATCGTCTCAGTATGGCTCTTTCTTCCACTACATCGTCCATGTGACATCTGTTGATATGCTCCAACTGTAGAATAAAATATTTCATAGTTTAAACGGCGCATGCAATATAAATTATCAATGTACATGGTATTTCAGTAATATTGTTAAATCTTGAACAGCCATTCATCTTACATTTTCCAAAAGCCAAGTTTGGTCGACTGCATTATCTATCAGCCGTTCTACAATTGCTAAGGCTCTAGCATCGCACTGCCGTTTCTTAGTCAGAGCCAACTGCAGTTGTTCCTTGCTGGAAATCAAACGAAACTTGAATGTTTTACCAGCTACCCAGTGAGCTAACAAAATATCAATTTGCTACCTCATTTTCTTTTTTGTTGCGCTCCCATCGTTTCGTTTTCTCGACGTTGATGTCATAGTCGTGTTTCAATACTTCAATGATTTATACCTCTGATATCTGAAAAAAATGACGAATTGGCGTGAAAAAAACTAATATTTAGGTTATGTTAGGTGAGGTTAGGGTTGGTTTTGCCGTTGACAAGGTTTTACATGCAGGTATAGTTGGATAATATTCCATCTGCAGCCTGACAATTGATTCAGGAAAATTTTCGATACATTATTGACAGGTACTACATGTGGGTGCTAGGGAGGAATATCGAGGAAATTTGAATCTCCTGTCAAACTGACAGATTGTGTCTTACGTACGAGATTACTGAGCTTACTAAGCATTACACCATACGTTGCAGTATGGAGTCAACAGGAGTCAATCAACAAAAAATAATAGCAATGAATAGAAAGGAAGACTAACCAACGAATCGAACACACTGACGCCACTCGTGTCGAGCGAGTATAACTAGAACTTCTTTCCGCTTCAGCAATACCATTTTTCCTGCCAATCCAGCTTCTGCTGCTTCTGCTCGCCGTGCGAACTTGCGGGACAAGGTATTTCGTGTGTCAAGTGGCAATGTTCCCCGATAGTTGAAGTAGTAATATTGTACTATAAAAATTTGAGAAATGCATTCGGAATCCGTGAGTGTTTCTTGCATAATTGTGCTCACCTTAGCTTCGCTGACTCGGGCGAGGATTCACAAGCTTGAGATAAGGGTGCGTTGATAAATCGTATTTTTTTTTATTCCACAATCTATACGAGTACTAGAGACACGCGCGTTGTGTTGTACGTACAGTCATCGGTGAAAAATTCCGAAGGAAAATAATCCATTTCCTTTATTGCAGAACGACGTCAGACCCTACATCGCTCTCAGCACATTTGGATTTTACGAAGGAGGCACTTTGCGCGTAAATTTGACTAATTTTAAGGTAGAACCGGGCGCCGAGGATGCAGTGGTAGGTTTGACGTTTACCCCTCGATTTACCTTGCATACGTATACCTGGTTTACATATACATACACCCAGCAAGATTCATTCTATCACCGACGCTTCACGTATGCCATATAACTGCGTGGTGAGATCAGCTCTTGTCCACATTCGATGGAAAATTAGTATTAGTTTATATTTTGACAACTACCAGTATTTCGTCCATTCGTCCCAACTTTTATCGGACATATTCCAACGGGTTGCAATATCACACAGATGTGCACACAGGAAACTTATCATTTACCCCCTACACTGATAAAGTTTTTATATATTGTGAATTTGGTATCCAATGTGAGAAACGTTTGATTATTCCAAGGTTGTGCGTTTTGCACTCAGAACAATGCGATCGAATAAGCATATTTGCTTGTAACATTATGAAGAGGGGTATTGTAATATAAATTTGATTGAATACACATTTATTATAGGATAATGCTAAATGCAGTTACTATTGATAGCAATATAACTTTTCTAGTTTGGATTCAGCTTGGAACGAACTCTCAGCGATGTTAGTAATCCGTACACAGAGAATCAACAAGAAAAATGTCCATTGCAAGATGAAACAGTCCAGTTGAATGAGGCCATTTATTTGAAAATGGATTTGAGGCAGTTAATGTAGGTATAATTACCGGGGAATGAAAAACATACACTGCATTCCAAGTATCGTTAAAACAGTACTAATATGGGAAATTTAGAATTTTAATTTTTACTTCATAAAAAATATTTACAGAATGAACGTAACCTGCAAAAAAGAATTGAATTTAATATCCATTCACCCGAGTGCAGATAAGGTACAAGATAGATTGAAGAGGAATGCAGAAGATTTACAGGATACAACCTCTTTTCGAAGAACAAACCGTGCGGTGTCAGATTTGGGTAAGTGTTACTTCTACTGTTTATGTAATGGGGTTCGCGTTGGTAGATGTGGAAGTTTTTACTTTACTCTACAAGGTCTGTGATATTGGATTAGAGTAACAACTAACATCTTGTATCATTGTAAGCATTTTCAGTATTGGCAAAATATGATTGAAAAAAAGAAAGAACTTCTGAGCATTACATTGAACCTTGAAAACAATGTTTTTTCTACTACCGTACTATTGGAGAGATGGTAGGGATGATTTATTCTTCAAGGATTTGTAGCTAACATTAAATTAAATACAAGTATGGTAGCAGCTGGGTGAACCCACAGGTAAAAAAGTCATACCTGATACAAAACTGATACATTCAACCACATATGCTATGAACTGATACATCTATTGATTGGATTAGTTCAGAAAAAATAAATTAATGATCGCAAGGTGGGCTCTAAGTTTGTGTTTACTTCTAGACATGTTGTAAAATCGAAACAAAAATACACAGTGAAAACGATGATACATAGCGTATGTGATATTTATTTTTCATGGATAAGATTCGAGATATTTAGCTCTATAAATACCTACCGTTTACATTACGAATGATTTGTAAGGAATTTCATAATGGACAGAGAAAATAGAATTCAAAATACTAGGAAAGACTTCTTGCACTCTAAATAATGTACAGTCGTGATCTTGGCATTTAAAATTTATATATAGTGAATAACAATAACAATCGAAAAGTTAGTCACACCTTTGATTATAACAAAGAGGAAAGAAAGATAGAAAAAGTAATGAAACGTAAAACGAGTGTTCAATATATCATAAAGTATATTTGAATTTGGTTTAACATTTCTGTTAAAAGAGCGGATATACTTTTTTTGAGCAACTCAGAGTCTTTTCGTATACAACATTGAAAGAAACGTAGTAAACACTCAAGTTGGACCAATGTGTTTTTTGGCAGTGTTCCAGTAAATTGCATTTTACTCTGATACATCCAAGTATTTATTTTACAGTGCACAATTGTATCATCCACACGTGCCAAAAATTTATAGTGTTATGTTTATCAAGACCAGTGAACCCATTTTGTCCAACTTGTTGACCGAACATAGTTTTGTACTTCAAAAGTATTCCATCGAGCTCTTGATATTCCAATTGTTCAAAACTAAGCCCATTCTGGTATATCCCTGAAAATTTATACTGAATTTGACAAACGTAGAGTCTTAATGGTAAGTGGAGGAAACTTTGGACTTATTTATTGTTTTTAACAATTCCTTCATTGATATGAAAAATAGAGTCCATTGGTCATCAGCTCAGTCAAGTTAACAACGGATGATTGTTATAAATTTTAGGGCAAACTGGTCGATTGGTTGATTATTTCAAGTCTCTCAGTTAAGATGCAACAGGAACATTATATTACTCTTCAAAGTTATTTTCAAAGATATACCATTTGGAACTGACAATAAATTAATAATGCCAATAGATCATAAAATGTTTCTAGATTCAAACTATTTTTCACCCATCAATCTAAAAGTACGAAAACTGCAGACAATTTGTTCAGATTCTTTTTGAAACGATTCTAATGTTTATTTATTATTATTACAAAAGGTAAGAGGTCTGAGCAATCCCTCAATCAACAATCAATGAAAAGCGGCTGTCCACGGTCAGAAATACCAATCCATGTTACAAAGGCAACAAGCACTGGATTGAGTAAAGTCAAGTATTACAGTACAAGTTTTTACGTGAATGTGATGAATCAAAGTAATGAAGGCCTCTATAACTTGTATTTCCACAACTGCCGAAACTATGATGATAAAACGAATATGCCTGTGGACTTTACGGTAACTACATCAGAACCTTACACAGGCAGTTTTTCCCACCCAGAATATACATTATTTTCAAATACAGATATCGTTATTCTGCATTTTCTACTTATAAGTGAACTTTGAATTCGCCCACTGAATTGGTGAATTGGGTTTAACCAGATGATCACCTCACAAATATAATTTTATTTTTAAAGTTGCAAATCAAAGAGGATAATCATGGTAATTTCTTGAGTGCTGGTGAGATGCCACTACCTGCACTCTACTTCATGATGGCTCTTCTGTTCTTTTTGTCTGGATGTTTCTGGGTCTTCATTCTCAAGAGAAGCAAGTGCGTGGATAATACAAGTATATTCAGTTTATTCAAGTATTTCAGTCCAGCAAACTGCAAGTATTGAACTTGAGGTATCTCATAAGTAGGATTAGTGATGCTTGATTTGAAAAAAGTGAATTTTCCTCGCAGAACTCTGTTAACTATGTGGTAGTATGTAAAGTGTTAAGTATAGTATAGTATCACTGCTTCGAGTACTTTTTTTGGTGTCAATTTCTCATTACTTCCATTTCTGTTACAGCGGCATCAATGAAACCAAATCCACTTTGACAGTTTTATTGCAGAAATAACCCATAATAACGTATTTTCAGACACCCGGTGTTCAAAATTCACTACCTGATGGCAGTCCTGGTATACCTGAAATCTCTTTCTCTGCTTTTCCACGGCATAAATTTTCACTTCATTCAAACAAAAGGAGAACATGTTGCAGCTTGGGCTATTCTTTACTATATTACGCATTTACTGAAAGGAGCTGTTCTCTTCATCACCATCGTATTAGTCGGTACTGGATGGGATTTTATAAAACATATACTCTCGGACAAGGATAAAAAATTGTTCATGATTGTCATACCACTCCAGGTATACTATACAACCTTTGTCAATGTATAATTAACTATGAGCTGAGCAGATTTGACATTAAATGTATTTTTAAAAATTTGAAAATTTTATTTTCTCAGTTGTCAATTATAGTGTGGAAAATCTTGTAGTAAGTTGCGTATTCCTTTTTTTGCCCAGGTTTTGGCGAATGTTGCCGAAATTATAATCGAGGAAAGTGAAGAAGGAGACATTGAACATCAGACATGGCGCGACGTATTTATTCTCGTTGATCTTCTCTGCTGTGGAGCAATTTTGTTCCCAGTCGTATGGAGCATAAGACACCTTCAAGAGGCTGCCCACACTGATGGCAAAGCAGCCATAAATTTGCGGAAGCTCAAATTATTCCGACATTTTTATATTATGATCGTTTGCTACATATATTTCACCAGAATTATCGTCTACTTATTGAGGGTGTGTACATGCACGCTTTACAGTGCACGAATCAATTACATTCACATGTCCGAACTGTAGAGAATGGATATTGTTCTGCAACAAATTATCTGATTAGAATGAACCATATTCTTTAGGGTCCAGACTTATGGACTTTTATTTTGTGATCTACAAAAACGGTAACTTGACTGATTCTTTCATTCATGGTTTCCACAGATCACGGTTCCATTCCAATACGAATGGCTTGATGAGATGTTTAGAGAAATGGCAACATATGTATTTTTTGTGCTCACTGGATACAAGTTTCGTCCTGCTTCAGCAAATCCATATTTCACCATTGCCAATGAGGATTTGCTTGGTGACGATAATGATGACGAAATGGATGTGGTGTAAGTCAATCTTCATGATCATATTTTGCTTTGTTTTTTTCTTTCCATTGATTACTTTCTATTCATAGCGGTATGAATCAGGTGCATGCCTTATTTTCTTTTTTCTTTCAAGTTTTTCATTTTCGGTCTTTTTTTAACATGACAAATACAGTCTATTCTCTAGCATTTCTGGGAGAAGCGGTGCCACCGAGGGTCTCAATAAGATCAACAAAGTGACGACATTAGCAAAGTCGACACCCTGCAATGTTGTTGGGACTCAAGAAGAGATGGACAATCTGCTCAGCAAGAGAGAGTCTTCACACGAATACGACTGAAGAAGCTGAAAGACAGATGAATTATTTAGGAATATATGTGTGATAACAGGCCTAGAGTGCTTATGTTTTTTAGGGTGGGCAGCAATGAGATTATGCTGGGTCTTGAGTTATACCTATGAAATTACAAATCTATTCTCAGTCGATAGATATTTACACGTGGAAAATTGCGTTCCATTGCTTGCTCCAATTTTGAGATCAAGAAATGCTTCTTAGACAAGACTTTCACTTAGCGAATGTTTGCAAGAGAGAGCAGTATAAAGTGTTTCCTGCAAGTGATTTTTTCGTTACTAGAGTAGCAGTGATATTTTACTCGTGTATGTAACATAATATCATCACTGAGGTACAATTTGTTCTTTAATATACTGCAATAAACATTCATGACAAATTTAAATCGCATAATTGTTGCAGATATCAATGGATTATCTCAACTCATCGCATATGATAAATTTTCGCACAGATTATTTAATACTCAGTACAAAAGATATTGCGTCATTTGATCACAGAGCCATGTAATTCGATTACACGTTTCATATCACATTTCAACTGATTGAAAAACTTTTCAAAATTATTGAGTTATTATTATACAAAAGATATCAGTAGATACATAAAAGCAATTTATTTCGGACTCAACTGCAAATTTTTTTTCACCCAAAAGTCACGATGAAAGCGTTATATTATTCCCTCTTTACTTTTTCCCCTCATCTGTCGAAAAAAAGTAGCACTTTTCAAAAAATATCATATTTCCCGCATTTACGGGAAAAATGATGTTATATTTCCGGCATTTTTCTAATTTTTTCTCCTCTTCATTTTGAACTACATCTCACACATAAAAGGAAAACACTTTTAACTCAATAATGTGACCAGAGTTGAGTCGGGAATAAAGTCCTATAAGTCCTGTTTGTAGCACAGGAATAAAAGTCGATTATTCCGTCTGGTATTAATCTTTGACTTTATTCCCTTGTAACATAATGTACTATTCTTACCTATAACCTACTTACATTGGAAGAATTATTTACAGTAGCTGTTAATGACTTTCTATCTTTGGCCAAGCACGCACGTGTTCCGTCGCATAGACGATAGAGTTTTGGTTATTATTTACTACGAGTTGCATGGCAGTGTCTGTTAATAGTGGAAACTGCATAAAATTAGTTTTACAATTTTTCCTTACTACTTATCTAGGATCTGAAACTTTGCCAAACGGCGAATTCGTTGTAGTGAATATAAGCATATCTAGACATGTTTTAGGCATTTAGAGAGACATACATTTCCATTTTCCCTTTGATGTTTTATTTACAAGTAATCTGCCGTCAGCAGAAAATATTTGCATCCTAATTATGATTATACGTACATGACAACTGATACGTAGAGGCTAAACACTCTTAATTTGGTTGCGATATAAGTAATGCTTTTAATGTACTGTATAGCAGCCGCGATTTAGCAAAGTTTGAAATGTTAATAGTAATCAAACAAGCATCTCATGATTTTCAAAGCAATGACGTGTGAACAATAATCACTTTAATACAGTCAGGGGATGCAAAAACCCCAGGAACCATAATTGGAATAAGAAATATGTACAATAATTTTATTCGGTTTAGTCGCAGGCTTGGTCGCAAAAAGTAACATTATATCGAAAATAAGTTTGCACCAGATAAAATTGGGTTTGCTGCTTATAATTTTAGCATATCAAGAGTTGAGCTCGGTGTTTTCAGAACGATATTGATAATTGCGGATTATCCAAGAACCATTGTGACAGCTATGATTTAACCGAATAGACAATTGATATAGATTGAAATGAGCTTGTAACCTTTATTTTTTTATTCCATAGTAATGATGTTGAAATATAAGACATGGGGTAGCCGAATTTTTGAATGAACCAAATATTTTTGTGAATATTCAACTTTTTCCTCTTATGTTATATTCATCGAATATAAGTGTAAGGTGCGAAATGTAGGTGATAACTATTCTCATCACAACTTGATGCATATAATGAAAATTGTGAAATAAAATTGTTTTCTAATTATTTGCTGACCCACGTTATTTTTTACATATGATGATACATTTGTTATCACATTCAATTTTCAGTTGGAGAAAAGGGGAATTCCGTGTTGGAAGACAAGGGCTGATACCCGAAACTGTTTCATTTTCGCATTAAATTGTACAGATACACTAGGTGACGTTACCACATTGGGAGTCACACAGTACCATTAAAAAAATACCATCTACGATGTACTTGTACATGCGACAAGTGTTGTTTCCGCAATAGTGACATCCTTAAAGGACATCATTGGAAGTAAAAAATGCTTACCTTACATTGAAAATCACTTTAAATCTGGAGGCAGTTTTTCATTGGTGGCGACATAGTCTATTTAATTCGTCAATTTTCTCAATTCAACGACTATTATAAAGATTTTCAAAAACTTACCTTCAATTCATAACTGTTTGAGTTCTCCTTGATACACTCTATTCTGATATTGAATTACGATACATTCTAATTTATGTATAATAATAAGGTTCTAGTTACACACACACATACCCTGGAAAATCGTATTGCTGACGTAAAATAGTTAACGAGGCCCAGGTGTAGGGACAACATCTAGCGGTGAATCAGGGCATTCAAGTGTATCCATAGAAGTTGACGATATCAAAAGATCTTCAGTTGATTGGTTGCCAATTTTTTCTCTGAGAGATTGATATAGACTATGCACGGCTTCATTGTGCTGCAAATTATAATAGTTTTATAGATAACTGACATCGATATTTGTGATAACACTCCAGTAACCTGAGACCTACCTGACTATTGGGCTGCAGGGCTTTCATCAGGGAATGTAATCGCGTCGGAGGAAGTTTTGGATGAATGTACCATAAAAGCTTCAAGAGGTGTCGCGTAACATTATCCCTGGCTAATCCTGCCAGGAAGAATTCGTCGAATATGACGGTGCAAAATGATTCACCGGAAAACTCATCAGCCATATTTAAGATCAGCAGAGATACCTTTGCCAGCAGCAGATTGATTATTTCGTTATAACAGTCAGGTGTATCACATTCTCGTCACTTCTCATCTCCTCAACTCACCAGCGTGTGTAAAAATGGATCCTCAAAAGCACGATGCGCCTGGCAATTTGGTAGCGTTGCCAAAACCCTCATTAAGCCTCTCGCATCACCCCGAGCTCTCCCCCCACTTCCACTTCCACCTCCGCCAACATGTAACGCGTGATACATGGATAAAACAGCTGCAACTCCAGAAAGTTGAGCGTAAGCTTGACACGCGTCTGGAGGTGGTCCGGAGTGCTCAATAATGGCGATAGCACTTTCCCTTTCGTCTGGTGGGAGCTTACCATTCAATTGTCTTATCTGATCATCTACCTATTTTGGAAGGGGTTAATTCATTAAGACAGTTCGAAAATTGTCAGGTTTCAGATGCGAAATCAGTCTCAAGGAAAGTAGTATGATAAGTATCAGGCTAACCATGAGAGACATAAGCGCTGGCAGAAACTTGGTCACAACTTGACTGTCAAGTTTCGGCTCCTTAAAATCTTGGGAATCAATCATTTGCCAGGCTGACAAGCCCAGGGCAAGCATTCTCAGAAGTAGAACAAGGACAGCGTTATCCCGTGGTAGAGCTTCCCCATTGATTAGATGAAGAGCTATTTTTATTGCGCTACTAGCTAAAAAATTCACAGCGTATGGGTCACAGAGTGTCATACTGAGATCCCCAAGCACTTGCTCCTGGCCTCTCTGCACCAAAAATAATTCATTTTTATTGATCGTTGCTTGTAATTATAGTTTCTCACAATCGTACCTTGATACTATCAAGAAATCCTTGTAGTTCTCGAGACCTTTTCACATCCACGTTTTTCTCTCTGATGCAAGCATCCAAGCACCAAGTGAACTTATGGCATGGATCTACAGATATGATATCTTGAACCTAGAAGCCAATGATCAGTCATTCATCAATCTGAAGAGAAACTGCTACAATGATGTTTTTGAGTCAAACCTCTAGATCATGCAGCGCCATCAACAGCTCAGCTCGAAGAGTACAGTAGTGGATATTCTTAGTTCGTAAAAAAAGAGTCCTCAGAAACTGGAGTACCATGTCGTAAAGTTTCACGCTGTGACCTATCATGTGTGCCAGCTTCTGTACCACTTCTCCTTGTCTCCTTACCTTTGAATTAGACCACGATTTGTTCAAGTCAACTTGGGGAATGTCAGTAAGCAGGTTCGACCTGAATAGGTATTAATAAACCATATTGGTCTGGATTAAAGACAATCGGAACTAACCTTAGGTGATGGTGAAAAAAATAAGGCATTCAGGTTTCGATGATCGAACAAAACTTGTTCTTTCTCAATGATGTAGCGACTAAAGAGAGGTGAAACTTCGTCTCCGAAAAGACTCTGGTTATCCTTCCAGATCTGTCGTTTCACCTCCGTGTCAGCGTCATTGTAAAGTTCCTTTTCCCTGACCAGTACACGCAGGTATTTATCATCGATGTGAGGGGTATTTCTTAAAATACACATAACAACTGGCCTGAGCGCAGCGACTCTAACGGCGGGAAAGCTTTTGGCCAAAAGATCTTTCAGTCTGCGGTCGCTTCCCCCTTTTTCCCCTCGCTCAGCCCCAATCTCAGCTATCCGCTTCACAAGTTTTTCTCTAAGCTCCTCTAATACCGAGGCGTGAAAGTCTAGCCTCCTGACGCCGTGGAGGTCCAATAGCGGTAACATCGGACGTAGCGAAGGTAGTAGAATACCATTTTCTAGCTGGAATCTTTGGATTAGTAAGTATACTCATGCCTAGATTGTAATCGAGTGATTGAACAAACAACAATAGCGTTGAATATTTACCTGGAACTCTTCGATGGCTTTCAAGGGGTCGGTGCAGCTGGTCAGAGCATCTCTGAGAAACACTTGGCCTGGAACTCCAAGATCCTCTAATCCCGTACCCTCTGTACTTTTGGTGCCACTCATTTTCAAAGTCCACAAATATACGGTGTTTCCATCAAGGGGCAGCGATTCTGTATTCAAGCTGATTTAACCTAACCTATCGTAACCTAAATACAGAGCTGTTGAAAGCTAAGCGTTGAACCACGTTTGACGGTTGAACTTGGCGGCTGGCAGGGCAACAACAATTGTTTACAACCGTAAAATTATAAATGACAAGTCGGTCTTCTTTGCAAGATTGTTGTGCCGTCTCCCTATTGAATAAAATTCGCATCAACACCGAAATTAAAAATCGGTATTATCCTGTATTATTACAAAAGTATCCCAGTTTTATATACATAATATGTTACAGCAGCGAAAGGCATCTAGCATTCACCAACAAATAATCAACTCTGTGGACATTGAAATTGTTATCTCTGATCCGCTGCACTATAGTCTAGTCAGTCGTCGACGGTTAGCTATACCTAACTTATAGGTATGTGTACAAAGATATTATACTGTACCTTTACAACTGTCGGTCAAATTCAAACTTGTGACGTGAGATTAAAGCCGCAAGACTTTTCACGATTGTTCGTAGCGTTGATGCAAATCGTATGAAAAATCATATGCTAAGAAAACGATTGAGCTCGATTGCCCGCCCATTTGCAGTAAATTCTAACGGCGTATTTTGATTTTTCTCCTCTCTTTGATTCCCCTAGTATGTGATTTGGTAGTAATGCAACGTGATGGCCGCAAGTGTCGCGCGCGTCAGGTTGCAACAACGGGGTACTAAGCGAAAATAAATTCGTTTTTTTTTCTAACTTTAAACAGGTTGAACAAGTACGATACAACAATGTCACGTTGAATTGATATACGTCGAAACGCGAGTTACTCAATTAGCATGTTCGCGGTCCCCGATGTCTTTTCATTGTAAAATTTATACCAATTCAAAAGTGCATTGGACGCAAACACCGATCGGTCGAGCGATCGCTCTTTCTGCTGCTTCTGCTGCTGCTGCTGCTGCTGCTGGCTGCTGTTGTGGGGTGGAATTCCGTTTACTGGGGTGGTGGCACCCGTCTGCCTTCCTCGACAGGTTATGTTTCCGACTTTCATCGGGATTTTAGGTGAGCCCGATATTTCTAAAGCCAACTTCAGCCTACAATCCCCGCGTATTAACCGACAGGATAACCAAAAATTGAAAGCAATTTACCGGAATCAATTTGTGGTATCCAGTCGAGGATAAACACAACACTTGCAGTACAAATAAAAATGACTGAGTGCCAAATGAAATCCGCGCTTTTCTAATGTTGTTCACTTATTTCTTTTCCTTTTTTTTCTACCTTCAAAACGAGAACTAACCTTCCAGTAACCATTTTTGATGATAAGTGAATCATACCCTCATCATTCGTAGTAGTTTGAACAACGTTTACCAAACTTTACCTGGAATCAATGTGTTCTACTTTCTACTTAACGTGCCGCTAGATATATTTCAGTTTTCCAACCATACATGGTGGACGCTGACGTTTTACAATTTTATGAAAACCTCCACAGTCGAATAACCTATCTTGTTATTTGAAAACTTGTTGCAAATTTTTTACTCACTTGTTTCTGTCTTCAGACATTCAATCGTGGTGGGAGGTGCCAAGTATCGCACATTTCTGCTCATTGTTTAGGGCTGCCTTCAATCTGCTGGACTTTGACATCGAGGTATCTAGTTCAATGCAAAAGTCGTGTATCAAATTAGCTAAACCAAATAGAATTTACTAATATCATTGTTACTTGAGGAAGGAGTTAAACTCAATTTCTATCTTCATACTCGTTACTTTCTCTCATTCCGCTCTTTCAAATGATTCATCAATAGAAAATGGAAAAATTTGCTACTTATTTTTTTCAGGATTTGGAAGAAGCCCTTCTCACGGACGGTGGTACAGAAGGCCGGCTGTTGCAAGAACTAATTGTCAGATTACTCGAAGGCTGTCTACCAAATGACACTCGCAATGACATCTCTACTTTCAATTATCAGATGTTTCTACGTAGACTCTTTAGAAAAAAGTGTCAAGTGAGTGTCTAGCTTCCAAAGTAGATTAGAATATACAACTGAACAGAATTTATCAGCAATGTTTGATTCCAGGAATATGGACGAGATAATCCGTTCAATACAGACGTAGATTTTGAGCTTTTGCCACTACGCCAAAAGGTAGAAATACTTCGGGCTCTCTGTGACTTCAGGCTTGACGCCGAAGACGTGGTAAGATTTTTTCCATGTGTAGTTCACAGTTTTTGTACACAACTTCCTTCACTGAAATAAGAAAATCTGCCTTGCTTATTTTCAATTAGGAGCAGTCTCTCGATAACTTGGACTCGGACAGCCTACGAGTCGAACCACTAGGTCATGATCGTAAAAATTCTGCCTATTGGTACTTTTACGGCACTCGATTGTATCGGGAGGACTACATTGTTCAAACGAAGCCTGATATATCGCGTAAACAGAAAGGAAAACTCAAGGATAAAAGGCGAAAAAGACGTGGCAGAAACCGAATCAGTCAGACGGAGGAAACGCAAGAAGAGAAGGAACAAGACAGTTTGGTGTACGAAGGGGTGGAAAACGGGGTTTTGTCCACAGAAAAAGAGACTATCTGGCAAGTTGTCTGTTTCACCCACCAGGACTGGAGCCGTTTGGTGGAAAAATTTAAAAATTCGGTAAATACATTAGCTTGATAAATGATTTGTTGAAGAAATTGCAATTATTCATTAGGGAAATCGACAAACGTAATCAACAATCAATGATTTACAGGAGGACGACTCAGAGCGTAAACTGTACCGTACCTTATCCGAAGACTTCATGCCGGAAATCCCAAGATTATTTGAATTAAAAGAAAAACAGCAGAGACACAGACTTCTTCAGCAAAACAGCACAAGGGTACTCCGTCGACGCGAAACCACAAGTCGAGTGGAAGCAGCCATGGTCAGGGCCAAAGCGAAGGCTAAAATAAAGGGGGTGAAGAAGAGTAACAGCCGAAGTTTGAAAGTTATCGAAGAAATCGATCAAGTATCACCAACACCCACAGCAACGGCAACGCCGGTACCAAAGAAGGGGAGGCAGACAAATAACTCTTTGGCCTCTGCTGTTGGTCAGATTGTCATCCATACGGAGGATGAGTTAGAAAGTTTGACCGGACGGAGAGGCGGCAATCGGTCCGGAGGTGGGATAACTAGTTATCACCCTTCTCGGTATGAGTATGGCGTCGAAGAAGAAGAACGACGTGTTGGCATGCATAAAGTTCTTGAAAGTCTCAAAGATCACCAAGATGCTTGGCCATTTGTTGACCCTGTTGACGAAGAATACGCTCCAAGGTTATTGAAACCCTCTTTATCACTTGAGTAACTTTATGGCTGGTTAAGTATCCATGGTATAAAAATGGTCCACGGATCGACCAAATGAACTTTCCAATGATCCGGACACATCCGCACATGATCTGTTCTTCAGTCTACATGGGACGGAGCCCTAAAGTATTGGACCCTTATCATGATTGATGAACCAAAGCCTCCCATCAGTTTAAACATATAAAAATATTTCCTAATCCAAATTTAGAGAAAGGTAAAACAACTGCCGGTGTGTTAAATCATGGTTTCAAATTCTGAGTTCGGATTCTCACTATGTGGTGCTTCCAAAAAACCAACACAAAGTTAATAACATAAATAAACGAATAAGTCACAGTGTCTGCACTCAAGTTACAGGACATATATCCCAATGTAATGATGAAAAACATCGAATTTCGCAAAGTACATTGGCACTTACTGTAACGGAATCTAGCCATAAGGGGAAACAAGAAAAAGAAAAAAAAATGTTGCATGTGTTAATGTACAATCTTTTGACCCACAGGTACTACAGTGTCGTTCGAAAGCCTATGGATCTCACCACAATGGAAGAAAAGCTCGAAGATGGATCATATAGGAGTATAGGCCAGTTCAAACGTGATTTCCGGTTGATTGTTGACAACTGTCGTCAATACAATGGCTCTGACAATGGTAAATATTCTTCCTCAGTAGATATACTAGCCTCAAGCAGCAAAAAACGCTTATCTTTCTTAACAGGATTATATGTATGTACAGATAGAGTTACAAACTGGCACCAAGTACACGACTGTGTCATTTTTACTAGTACTAAGACCTTATCTATAACTACGCAATTTTCACAGAGTATACGGAGATGGCGATCAACCTGCAAGAAGTATTTGATCATGCGGTCGATCGATACCTTGAATCTGAGCCATCCAGTGACGAGGATCCATCTCTTCAAGTGTCATTATCACCCATTTCGATGTGCCCTGCATCCCCATCTCTGACGACGAAATCAATTTTGCCTCAGAATTCGCGAAAACGAAACCGCAACTCAGTAAAGAAACTCAATTTGAGCAAGTCTAACAAAGCAAAAAAAGATAAATATGTGAGTTTAGAGGAACGGGAATCTGTGGACATGGAAGAAAATGTTGCCTTAAGATCTAAACGGGTGAAAGAAAAAAAGAATGGCAAACGTGCAAAGAAAATTAAAGTAGAAGAAGAGGTTGAGAGTGACTCTGAAAATGAAATGACTTTTTCCCCAGCAAAGAGAGAAAATCAGTCCGACGATGAAATGTGTAAAACGAAAACAAAGCAAAAAAAAACTGTGAACTTTGAACGTGTGTCATCAAAAGTGAAAAAAGCCTCAGCCAAAGAAGAGCAGCTGGACGATTCTAAGAGGAAAAACAAAAAAGAATTGAAAGTGCAGAATGAAGAGATTGAAGACTGCGAACATGATTCTCAGGAAATATTGAAATCTGCAGCCAGGAATAGGAGTAAAAAAAGCTTAAAAAAGGAACTCGGAGACCTGATTAGTAAAACGAAAAAGGAAAAGCCCAAGAAACCTGACGTCAAGAAGAATTCTGTCACATTTAAAGCCAATGGTAAACGGGAAACATTCGAAACGGATGGGAAGATAAAAAAAAATCATAGTAAAAAAGACGGCAGCGAAAAGAAAGTAATTCCGGTAGTCTGTAAAGCAGATGCGATTACCGATACAGAACGACCAAAGGGAAAAGACAAAAAGTTAAAACAATATAGAGAAAAAGACTTAAAAGGGAGCGTATTGAAAAATTCGGCCCAAAAAAAGGACAGTCATAAGCTAGAGAAAAGAGAAGATGACTCAAAGTACAAGAAACTCGTAACTAGTAATAAAGATTTAGAATCTCTTGACAGCCTGAAGGACATAATAAGCGAAAGACAACGCGAGGATAAACTGAAGGCCCAAATCGAAGGGGAAAAGCAAAAGAAATCTACGAAAAAAGATGGTTTACATTCTAGAAAAGTGCCTTCAAACGGTAGTTGCTTACGCGCAGTCAGTAAAATAGATGTGATCCATTTACGATCAAAGGATGGTCCCAAAGAAGAACCGGTGAAAAAATCAAAGCTGGCCCAGGTAAAGCGATCCAGAGGGTTTAAAAAGGAAGACAGCCCCGGAATCCAAGCCTTGAATCAAGCCACGGAGCAGACGTTAAACGTGAGCAAATTAAAATATAAAATTCAATAATGGAATGTCCAATTTACACTGACAATGTAAAGACAGACTGGTTTGCCAAATGGTTCCCAGGAATTTTTTCAGTTTCTTATTTCAAGCCTCAAAATCAAATATAGCCATCCAATGTGTTTTTATACTGAATATACTGGTTTTAGATTCAAATTTAACATTCTGCAAATAGGTCATTCTATTCTATAAAAACATTAAAACCAGTACCAAAACGAGTTTTGTAAACTTTACATCGATTGATGTACTTGTGTGTGTTACTTCATGATTTGCAAAATTTATTTCTCATATTTTTTATGATTGAACCCTCTAATTAGAGATCGTAAAAAAAATTTCGTATGTAGTACTAAATTGGAAGTATGTTTTTTTTCCTATCTTACTGGTTAGAGCGATACTGTAATCCATTTCTCGAATAATTCGTTTTTTCTTTTCAGGACATCAACAAGTGGCTGGACGATGCGCCTCGCTTGTCAGAATTTTCTTCGGGTAGCGACTCACCGGTATTTCATCCAGCAACAAATGAAGCTGTAAAAACAGCAATGAAAACTGAAATGACAAGGAAACGTCCTCATCCTGTGAAACTTGTAGGTTCTCAGGGGCCCATGCGTGCAAAGAAAGTCCAGCGTACGATTGATCGTTTACAACCTGGAAAAAGCAAAGGTAATTTGTTAAAAAAACCGCTTCATTTACCTGCTAACATCAGTAGCGATGTTCTAGCGAATCAAACCACAGCTGACGCCAATAAAGCAAAATGTGATGACACGAATGAACCAAAACTTAGTTTGGGCACAGTTCTCAGGAATGCTGAATCTATTCATTCGATTTGTAAGAGTCTCGTTTCATCTCCCAATCCCAATTTAATTGATGACGATGACGAGGAAAGAATAACAAGACCTACTTCTGCATCGGAAAATCAGGGAGTGATAAATCAGACTGACAAATTGTCTTCTGGTAAAGAGATTGCAGAATCTAAAACCACTCTGAAGACAGAATCATTGGATAATGAAGGTAATACAGCAGTAGAAGAAGTTCAAAAACCGAAATCTGCAACTCCAAATCTCAGCGCGTGGTTCAAGGCATTTGGTGCACCCAAGTCCAAAAAAAAGGAAGATGACACTGATGAAAACGTGACCGGGGATTCCAGCTGCAAGAAGGAAACGGAAAACGAAATACAAGAAGTCAAGACCGTCAGACAAAGGAGAGTCAGTACTGGCGGCAGCAGTATCAGCGAGTCCGTGTCCAGCTTTTCACAAGAGTCTCCGCCGGGCCGATCACCGCAAACACAAACTCCACATGTTCCCAGTGAAACACCTGTCAGAGGTGCAGGCTTTTACCAGGATGCTTTGTCATCGGGTAGCAGTCCGTACAATAGCCCTTATTACGCGACTCCTCCCAGGTACAGCGCCCAGCTCCCCCCTACTCCTTCGCCGCAAAATAATCCATCGTCACCAGTTTATCCTGTCGCAGCCCCCTACGAACAAACGTCGTCTCTGTATCCCCAGACAACTCCTCAGACCTCCCAGCAAGTTTATCCAAAACATTCTCCTCTTCAAGGTTCAACGGAATCT